>NC_085991.1:52785714-52823214 GCF_030014385.1 Trichomycterus rosablanca | reverse complement strand
ACCCAGAAGACTAGTGGACGATCGTGTCTGCTAGGGGGAGCCCAGCCGACCGGTAGCGGAGTTTAGAATCCCAGTGCTGGTGCACTAATGCAGGTTTTAATATCATTAATCTTAGTTTTCTTTAAGGGGTCGAGTACAGAAGTACCTTCTGTAGTAAAACCTGAAGTAAAACCTCACCAGCGTGTGAATCTGAGCTGAATCTGCATCAGTGTGGAATAAGCGTCAGATCCAGGGTTACAGCTCCACATGTATCTGTGTTTATCTGGATTCTCCTCCCTGTTTCACTTTTAAACTTGTGTTACAGCTCCAGCTTCTGAGAAATGGTGAGAATCAGAATCAGCTTCTCCCAGAGTCTAAAACGCTTCTGGTTGAAAATAAAGCTTAACGTGGTTTAATGTAGTAAAAGAAGAAGACAGGAGCACTAAACTTCTCTTCATTATTACTGCTCATAAGTTCCTCCACTAATCACATTCCTCACTCGCTGTTTTACTACAATAAGTCATGTTAAGTTCTCATGTGAATGCGCTGGTGCTGAAGGGAAAATAGTATTCCAACATCAAGCATCTCCACCATTAAGAAGCGTAAGGAAACAATAAAGAAGTAAAACTAAAGTGCAGCTTTTATTGTATTGTTATTGATGTTTAACTGTTTGTAATTGTATTTCAGTGTGTTTATATTATATTTGTGTTATTTTCAGTGTATAAGCGTCAAAAACAACCTCATTATTTTCCATGAGACTAAAATATCTGCAGCTCCACCAGACCATGGACGCATTAACAGGTTTCACAACCATCCATATGGGAAAAAAAAACATTTAATACTCGATACCACTCCAGTTTTAAGGTACAGCGGTACTTCCAATGTATCTAGACCTCATACAGTAGTAATACTATGTTTTTATACAAGCCTGACGCTATAAACATTTACACTATAAAACAAAACAAATAAAACGCATTTACATTAACACACAATTAGCAGTGTTACAAGCCTGAGTGGAAACACACACACACACACACACACACACACTTTTCACACCGCCGGCGGGAAGGTTTCCATGGAAACCGGCTCTCTCATCCCCAATTTGGTGTCTTTTAGAGTTTGCAGGGACGCTTTTGTGTTCTCTTGCATTCAACCCGCCGCCATCCGAAACACACACACACACACACACTCACACACACACACACTCACACACACACACACACACACACTCATCTGAGTGAATGGCTCAAGGCTGTTTACCGTCGCTACAGAGAACGAAAAAAAAACCATCCATCCGTTAAGGATGATTATCAAAGGATTATTTGTCTCAAACGACCGGCGAAGAAAAATGAGAAACGCTCTCGCAAACATATGAAATCATTATCTGCTCTCTCGCTGGCGCAGAGGACCAAAATAACGGGAAACGCCACGAGAAGGAATCCATTTACGAGACGGGAGAGCTGAAGCGGGTTCCTATTTCTCACACTGATGGCGAGAGGAAACGCAGAGAGAGAAATAAGTGGGTGAATAGTTCACTCTGTACGTCCATGTTGGGTTTGGTTTCCATTAATCAGCCAGAACCACTGGTCCTGGTCAGTGTCACGCTCATGGTCATGGTCCCAGTTCCACCAGAAAACACATGTGTAAGACAAGGTGGAAATCTGTCAGGGCGAGTAAAGATACAAGAATTAATGCTGAGAGAGCCACAGAGACTCTCAGTGCTGCCATTGTGCCCGTGGACCTTTGGTCATTCATTTTTCATTTCACTAACCAATATTAAAAAAAGGGCCATTTTTAGTTTTTTTATACCAAAAACCATCATTGAAAATTAGGAAAACTGGCAATATAAAAACAAAATTGAAGAAATGGGAAAAATGGCTATTTTTCATTTAAAAAAACAATATTTAAACATAGGGAAACGAGCAGTATTTAATGTTTATTTTTAAAAAAACCAATATTACAAAACGGGGATGAAGTCTATTTTTCATTATATTCACTATATTTCATTTTTAGTTTTATACCAAAAATCAATATTAAAAAATAAGAAAAAATTTTTGTCTTTCCTTTCAAAAAACAATATTTACAAATAAGTTAAACGGGCCATTCTAAAATGTTTTGTCTAAAAAAAATAACATTAAAAACATTGGTTATTTTTCATACCAAAAACCAATCATTTAAACTGGTTGTATTTTTTTGTTGTAAAAACCAATATTAAAAAAATAAGAAAACGGGTTGTTTTGAATTTTTAGTTTTAAAGCCAATATTAAAATATGGGAAAGCAGTCCATTTAAAATTTTTCATTTCAAAAACCAACATTGAAAAATGAAAAATCAGGATTTTTTTTATTTCTATACCAAAAAACAACATTGAAAAATGGTAAAACATGGAATTTTTTTTTATTGTTTTAAAAAACAATATTACAAAATGTGAAAATGTAAAAAAAAAAAAAAAAAGGCCTTTTGTAGTTTTTATACCAAAATCTAAAAACCAAAAGTTTATACTTAAAACCAATATTAAAAATGAGAAAAAAAAAATAGATTTTTATCCTTCATTTCAAAAACTAATATTTAACAATGGGACAATGGGTCATTTTTATTTTTTTTGTTTCAACAAACAATATTGAAAAATGGTGAAACAGGCCATTTTTATTTTTTCATACCAAAAGCCAATATTAAATAAAGATAAAATGGGTCGTTTTTAATTTTTTGATTAGGAAATTTTGAATTTTAAGTTTCTGATCTTCTGGTCAGGGTAGCAGCTGGTTCGGTTCCATCCAGAATTATTGCCCACAAGAAACAATCTAGACAGGCCGCCAATCGATGGCAAGGTTTTGGCCATCCACCCCTTAGACACAGACTATCTAGTTTGCATAGACGTCCAACCGACTGATAAAACTATAGCAGAGGTGCTGGGCTACACTGTCAATTGTGAGTAAAAAACACTTTATTTGCATATACAGGCGTGCTTAAACTGTGAGAAAAGTGAAAGTTAAATGTACAGTATATATACTGTATATACTGTATATATACATAGATGCAAATGGAAAAGACATGGAGAGACGTACATTTATATAAGAAAGGTAAAGTAGAGGCAATCAAATAAAAGGAGAAAAAGAAAACAAGAGATGAAAATATGAAGGAAAGATAGAGACTCTACATGGCAAAGTATGTAGATACCCATTTTTGGCCAATCCAAAGTGGGAACATCGGGGAGCAACAGCATCTCATCCACGAGGCTACACAAGCTTAGAAAGTGCTTTGGGACAGTGGTAGCCTAGTGGTTAGAGCTTTGAGCTATCAATTAAAAGGTTGTGAGTTTGAATTTAGGCTCAGTCACTGTTGGGCCCTTGAGCAAGGCCCTTAACCCTCTTGGGGTACATTGGCTGCATTCAACTCATCACCACTGGGTTGTAAACTGCATCTGGAAGCAATTTAAAGGAGTCCGAGAGTCCCTGAAGCACTGCAAACCTTCACTCGAGCTAAATCAGACGGGTTTGGGAGATGGGAAGGTTTGAAGCTCTGGTGTAAATCACTCTGCCCCTGGACTAGAGCTGCGGTTCTCAACCTTACTCTTAGGATTCTCCACCTAATTCTGGAACCCCCTTGAGATGGGTTACAGTGTTGGTCTTACGCTTTCAGCAAAGATGGGTATTTTATGCTTTTGCTTGCTGTAGTGGTGGTAGGAGCTTCCTCATCTTGGTCTACTTCAGCAGGATCTGCATCAACAACTGAGTAGGAATCATTCATAGTCGCCATCCGTTTACCTTTGCACTTTTGTGGTGGGCCAATCAAATATGTGTCCATTCTCAAAGCCCCATGTAGACTATAGGTAGTTTAAAACAGAGTTATGACATCACAAGATATCTTCCATACGCCAATAGTCCATTGGTTTTCCCAACTCATCAAATGTCCTCCTCTAGGCTTACTGAGGTCTGTAACGGGGGATCAACCCCCAGGTTGAGAACCACTGTTCTAGAGCATTAAATATTTGGCAGCAGTTTATGGCAGGGTTCCTCATGGCCCAAAGTGAGATCTTTAAAGGAGTGGTTTGGAAAGGTTCAGGTGAAAGAACTTGATTGATCAATTGTCCATTGATTTTCACATCTTATCAAATGACTTGCTGAGGTCCCCAAGAGGGCCTCGACCCCCAGGTTGAGAACCACTGTTCTATAGCATTTTGGCATCAGTTTAGGGAAGGGTTCCTTGTGGCCCAAAGTGAGATCTTTAAAGTAGAGCTTTGGAGAAGTTCAGGTAAAAGAACTTGACTAATCAATAGTCTGTTGATTTTCCAATCCCATCAAATGACTTACTGAGGTCCCCAGGGGGGCCTTGACCCCCAGGTTGAGAACCACTGTTCTAGAGCATTTTGGCAGCAGTTTAGAGAAGGGTTCCTCATGGTCCAAAGTGAGATCTTTAAAGAAGTGGTTTAGAGAATTTCAGGTACAAGAACTTGACTGACCAGACAATAAGCATACCTGCTGAAGGCTTTGACCAATACTAAAACCTAATCTCACTCTCTCATTAACACTTGTGTGGTGGAATAGAAGTGAATTGCTGCAGTTGTGTTCCAAAAAAAGAGAGGAAGTTGGAATAGCACCTAAGTGTCTATGGGTTTAGATGCAATGATCAGGTTTTGGGTGTCTACAAACTGTCGGCCACTTGGTGTACACTTGGTGTCTGGTAAGTGAAAGGAGCAAAGGAATGAGGAACAGGTTTTGGGGATGAGTGAGGGATGGTGAGGGGTGTAACAGGACAGATAGGGGAGGAGGTGAAGGGCCTGGAGGAAGAGATACAGTTTCCAATGATCACTTTTGTGACTATGCAACTGGGCTCATATAACTAGCTGCAACATCACAAAAATGACAGTGGCAACCGCCAAGAGGTTGGCCAACCCAAAAAAAGAGGTAGACAGGTAGAAAGAAGGAAGAGTGAGCGAGTAAGCAGAGTGTCACCCCCGGCATTTCTGAGTGCCAGGGGGTATGCATGATGACCACACGGGAGCAAGCACAAAGGAACAAGACCCGGCAAGCTTGAAAATTGAATTCGCAGATGAGAAAAACAATACAGCGCATCCCGTCCGCAATGTGTAGGTGGATAAACGCGTCAGGACAGGTTCATGACTGAACGCTTTAAATTCTGAGGTTTATGAAATAGTAAAAGTTAAACCGGAACCGCTGTTTATTCTCCGCCATATAAAAAACAAATAAATCTTCATTTCCTGTGACTAGTGGAAAAGATAAAGGAGATAAAGAGTCGGAGTAACTCGATAAGCTTCCCTCAGATCTCCACAAAAACGATGAGAAACTCACGCTGATATTTCCACATTTATGCCACGTTAAGCCAAAGTGTCTTACAACCGTGATCTAGAATAATCAAAACAACTGAGCCTTAAGAGCCTCGGTTAAGGGCCCAACAGTGGCAATCTGGGATTAGCAGGGCTTGGACCACCAACCTTCTGATTCATTTTGCCTGTGAGCACCTTGTGGAGAAAGGGGCCGCAACCACAACCATCCAGCGGGCTCTGATCTGTGCGTCCCCCCTCAGCTGGGTTTATGACGGGCATCTCCTGCCTCACCATCGACTGATCTCCTGCACTCTGCGTTTCCCCTGTGGGTTCCATTCCAGGGCTTGGCTGATGGAGTTCTGGCTGGCTCTTGCCTACAGGTCGGCACTGGAGATCTTCTCAGGCCACATGATGTTGAGGATGTGGCGCAGGCATCTGTTACTGAAGGTCTGAATCTTGTTGGTGATGGTGTTTGCCTTGACGTTGGTGTTGAACCTTCTGATTACTGGTCCATTACCAAAACCCTGAGCTACTACTTCTTACACTCGTGACCAAATACACTGCAATCAATTGAGAGTCGAGCGTCTTGCTCAAGGGGCAACAGCAACAACTCAAAAGCTGCAGAGTTTCTTCTAAATTCTTCTAGATCCCAAAAACAACCATTTGTGGTTGGGTTTACAGGCCAAATCTCATTCAACATCATGGAAAAGTGGTCTCCTGCCAAGGATGGTAAAACAATCCAAACTTTGATTAGGAGGAAACGTGGCCAGAGGGTACCAAGGCTCAACAATCCCTGAACGACAGCCAAGAATTCAACTTCTGTTCTGGCTGGTTCTCTGAGAATCTGGACACATTTTTCTCTGGTTTTCTTCCAGGCCTTGGCAGGAGACCACTGTTCCATGTTACATACTGTATTGTCTTACAACTGTGAGGCCCAACAGTGACAATCTGGCATTAGAAGGGCTTGAACCAGCAACCTCCTGATTAGACTTACTAGTCCAACAAACTAGTAACAAAACACTGAGCTACTACTTCTTACAACTGTGACAGAATAAAATACAAGCAATTGAGAGTTGAGTGCCTTGCTCAAGGGAGACAGCAACAACTTGACGGTGGTGGGTCTTGAACAAACAACCTTCTGATTACTGGTTCATTAACAAAATCCTGAGCTACTTCTTCTTGCAGTTGTAACAGAATACAATACAAGCAATTGAGAGTTGAGTGCCTTGCTCAAGGGAGACAGCAACAACTTGACGGTGGTGGGTCTTGAACAAACAACCTTCTGATTACTGGTTCATTAACAAAATCCTGAGCTACTTCTTCTTGCAGTTGTAACAGAATACAATACAAGCAATTAAGAGTTGAGTGCCTTGCTCAAGGGGAACATCAACAACTTGACGGTGGTGGGTCTTGAACAAACAACCTTCTGATTACTGGTTCATTAACAAAATCCTGAGCTACTTCTTCTTGCAGTTGTAACAGAATGCAATACAAGCCGGTGAGAGTCGAGTGCCTTGCTCAAGGGGAACACCAACATCTTGATGGTGGTGGGGCTTGAACCAGCAACCTTCTGTGCAATAGTTCACTGAGCTACCATTAACCTTACACGCTCTTTTTCTGAACTTCCATACAGACACTAACAAGGTTCAAACCCACTACCCTGGAACTCCAGTGCTACATGCTGACACGCTAGCCAAAGTGACTTACAACTGTGAGGCCCAACAGTGGGGCTTGAACCAGCAACCTTCTGATTTCTAGTCCATTAACAAAACCCTGAGCTACTTCTTCTTACAACTGTGACCAAATACAATACAAGCAATTGAGAGTAGAGTGCCTTGCTCAAGTGGCAACACCAACATTTTGATGATGGTGGGGCTTGAACCAACAACCTTCTGATTACTGAACCTACTGTTATTTACTGATTGACGGTAGTGGGGCTTGAACCAGCAACCTTCTGATTACTGGTTCATTAACAAAGCCCTGAGCTACTTCTTCTTACAACTGTGACGGAATACAATACAAGCAATTAAGAGTCGAGTGCCTTGCTCAAGGGGAACAGCAACAACTTGACGGTAGTGGGGCTTAAACCAGCAACCTTCTGCACAACAATCCACTGAGCTACCATTATCCTTAAATGCTCTTCTTCTGAACTTATCCAATGTCATTAAACAGATCACCATGATGGGAAGAGATGCTAATTGCCCCGTTCATATACTTCGATCAGTGGTTAAGATACAAAGCTCTTAATCAAAAGGTCATTGGGTCACTGAATAAGACCCTTGACCCTTGGCGGCTTTGATATCGTCCTGATAAAAGCATCAGCTAAATGCCCAAACGTAAATGTGTCAGTCTGATCGATGAAGGACCCAGAGATGTAAGACTCACAGTGAGAGTTCGCTGCGATGCTCTTTGGTATGGAAGAGGGTGATCGAGTAAATTCTTTACATAGCGCTTTTCCACTAAAAGAACCCTGGTTCTTGAAAGTGGTATACTGGTTATAAGTGCTCTGTACTGGTTATAAGCGCTCTGTACTGGTTATAAGCACTCTGTACTGGTTATAAGTGCTCTGTACTGGTTATAAGTGTCTCTGTACTGGTTATAAGTGCTCTGTACTGGTTATAAGCGCTCTGTACTGGTTATAAGCGCTCTGTACTGGTTAGAAATGCTCTGTATTGGTTATAAATGCTCTGTACTGGTTATAAGTACTCTGTACTGGTTATAAGTACTCTGTACTGGTTATAAGTGCTCTGTACTGGTTATAAATGCTCTGTATTGGTTATAAGTGCTCTGTACTGGTTATAAGTGCTCTGTACTGCCCAAATTCATCGTTCATTGTTTTATTACAACAAGCCACGTTACACTTTATTTTTCACGTTAAACGCTGTTTGTTCTGTCCAGGTCACTTTTACCACGTTATATCACACAGTTCATCTCTTTGAAAATATCAGCGGCAAACTGGATCTAAATGTAATCAGTTGAACTTTAAAAGATGAAAGTGGTTTAAATTCTATATAATGTTATAATGTCTCATGTAAAAGCGTCCACTCCAAACCTCAACACTGTGACACGCCCACCGATGATGTCACGGTTCGCGCTGAAAAACCCAGTATTCTGTGGTGCCAGATTAGAACCCCAGTTCTCTGTCTGGAAACACGTGGAACCGGTTTAATATCAAGTTCGCGAACCAGAATGGAGCCGGATCCGCGTGGGTGGAAAAGGGGTAACAGTTGCCCCGCACTGATTTAAAGTTCTGGAAACTGTGCAATAATTCCTCCTGACCTTCACCTGCAACAACGGAGAAGCTACAACCTCTGATAAATATGAGAATTGAAACGATCTGGCGCGCTTGCCAATAACTTCCCATTTAGGCTTAATAGATGGAAGCACGGCAAACAGTGGGCCGGCGGAGCCGCCGCTATATTATTTACCCAGCAGCAAAGTAAAGCCTGTATGAAAAACCTGAAGTGAACTGGTGCGCCGCGAGCACGTATTCCCCCGCTCTATTAAAAACCTTTACAGCAGAAGAAAAATGAGGAGGTTTTTGTGCTGCCATCTGCTTTTCCGTCACCGTAGATTTATAGTCGGTCTTTTTTTCATTTAACCGAGGCGTCCAATATAAAAACGAGTACAGAGGCACTCGTGCTTATGTACAAGCATGCAAAAATACAATCCCTGGTCAACTTAAATTCATTTATTAATAAACATCCATTCCTGCATTTCAGGCCTGCAACACGTTCCAAAAAAAGTTGGGACAGTAAAGCATTTACCACTTTGTAATGTTGCTGTTCCTTTTCACCACTTAAAAGACATTTTGGCTCCGAGGAGACCAAGTGATTTAGTGTTTCAGATTCTCTATCAGGGGCAGGTCAGGACTGCAGGCAGGCCAGTCCAGTACCCGTACCCTCTTCTTCCGCAGCCACGCCTTTGTAATGTGTGCAGCAGGTGGTTTTGCATCGTCTTGTTGAAAAATGCTGGACATCCCTGGAAAAGACGACGTCTTGAAGGCAGCACATGTTGCTCTAAGATCTCAATGTACTTTTCTGCATTAATGCTGCATCACAGAAGTGTTAATGACCTTTACCAAGGGCACTGACACGCCCCCATACCATGACAGACTCTGGTACTGACACACCCCCATACCATGACAGACCCTGGTACTGACACACCCCATACCATGACAGACCCTGGTACTGACACACCCCATACCATGACAGAACCTGGCACTGACACACCCCACACCATGACAGACCCTGGTACTGACACACCCCCATACCATGACAGACTCTGGTACTGACACACCCCATACCATGACAGACCCTGGTACTGACACACCCCATACCATGACAGACCCTGGTACTGACACACCCCACACCATGACAGACCCTGGTACTGACACACCCCCATACCATGACAGACTCTGGCGTTTGGACTTGTTGCTGATAACAGTCTGGATGGTCATTTTCCTTTTAATGATTGGTCTGGAGCACACTGTGTCCATTTTTTCCAAAAAAAGACCTGGAATGCTGATTCATCTGACCACAATACCCGTTTCCACTGTTTTTGGAAATGGTTAACATAAGGCTTCTTTTTTAAAATGTATAAAAATCACATCATTTTGTTCACCTCATTACTAGCGCTAAATTTCCCCCGCTCCAACTTTCTTTTTGGAACATGTTGCAGGTCTGAAATGCAGGAATGGATGTTTATTAATAAATGAAATGAAGTTGAGCAGATAAAACATGAAATATCTCAGGTTCATCCTGTCTGACATCAAATAAAAGTCAAAGTAAGAGTTGAGCAGTAAGGACCTTGTTCTACAAGTGGTATTGTAGCAGTCTTTGAATTCAACCCCAAAACCCACCAGTGACCAGAACACACAGCTAAGAAACCACAACATCACCAACCAGACACTAACAAGGATCAAACCCAGTACCCTGGAACTCCAGTTGTACCTGCTATTCAACCCTGTGGACAAGGAATTGAGAAAGAAATTGGGTAACCCACCTGCGGAAGTCCAGCAGGGTCCGGGCGGACTCCGGAACATTTTGATCCATCCAGGACAGGAAGTGGAACTGCGTGACGGTACGTGTCTCATTGGTGTGGACGTTCTTCAGGTAGAAACTGCGCACCAAGAAGTCCTCGCACCAGATGTGCTCCGAGACCAGGTTGACCTGAAAAAGAGGGGGTAGGAAACTGCACTAGATGTTTACGTTTAAGTTCCTGAGGTCATTACTCAAAACTACAAACAGAAAGTAACTGGACTGCTCAGGAATTTGTGCCCTGTTCATTATGCAGGACATTAACCTCTGGATGTCTTCAAGTATTTGTTTAGTCGATTACTCTTCCACTTCTGGAAACTCCAATGGCATCCAAAAAGGGGAATATTTTCCTGACACACGATCTCTCCAACATGTGTGTGTATGGTCCACCAACCTCTCTTACACGTAGAGACTTGCACTGATCTTAGCGTTCCTCCACTTCTGTACAGGGTCTAACCAGGGTCCTTATACAGCACTGAAGACCCCGTCGCTTTTTAGTCTGGTCTTTTCCCACACAGTAGACTTGTGGCCAATGTTAGCTAACAGGACTGCCAATTTACCAGACGCTTTCATCTAAAGTGACTTACAGTTCTGTGACGATATACAGTCTAAGCAATTAAGGGTTAAGGGTCTTGCTCAAGGGCCCAACAGTGGCAACCTGGCAGTGGTGGGCCTTCAACCAGCAACCTTTCAATTACCAGTACAGTACCTTAACCACAAGGCTACAACTGCCTTTGTGTCCATCTTGCCCCTGTCCTGAACATCCTCCTCTGTCACCCCAACCATCAGCATGTCTCCACTGTAGAATATTTGCCCCCCCCCATGTACTAGCACTTTTATTGTTTCCACCAGTACCCTGCTGACCAACAGTACTACAGGCAGTCATTGTTAACCCAGACCTTGAGTGATCCGGTTGATTTGGCACAGTTTTAACACTGGATGCCCTTCCAAATGAAACCCTATTTACCCGGGCTTGGAACCTGCACTAACAGTGCACTTAATGATGCACTTGCCCCCAGTGCCCCCCTTGTCAATTGATGAGTTGAGAGGAAGAGTACAGGGCATCATTTTAGCAGTTTGACTATGTATTGCTAGGAATCATGGTCAGCTATTCCTGCCAGCCTCTGGAAAGTGGTCTAGACTGGGGGTCTATAATCCTGATAAACCGATGAAAGAAGTGGAATCCAGTGTAGCTTGTGTTGGGTTGTTGTGAAAACCTGCAGCATTTTAAGAACGATTGTTTATCCCTGTTCTTTAATAAGCCCCTTGAACCCTGCTCATAGAGATGTACCACCTTAAAGGGTTTAGCTCTAAACCTCATCTAAGCCCAGCCAATCTGAGGACTTTAAGTCGCTTGAAAAACCTGAATATCAAAGGCAGTGGGTTATGTTAAAGTAGGACATAATCTCGCCTCAAGGGGGGTAAATAATTCTAGAGGTTCCCAACCAGAGTTTGGAGTACCACAGCCAGACAGGGCAAGTCCTGAAGAAATCCATACAATCAAAGAGTATGCATAGGCAGTGCCACCCTGGCCAGGCAGTTCTGAACCACCCCAACTAGACAGGGAAGGTCCTGAACTACTTCTTGTGAAAATGGCTGGTCGGTAAGTATTCGAGCCAAACAGGACTGGTCCAAGAGTAGTCCAGTTATACAGGACAGGTCCTCGAACACACAATTTAGAAAGGAGTAGCCCAGCCAGACAGGGAAGGTCCTGAACTACTTTTTGTGGAAACACTAGGTCAGCAGTATCCCAGCCAGACAACATTGGTCCACGAGTAGTCTAGCTTTACAGGACAGGTCCTAGAATACACAATTTAGAAGGGAGTAGCCCAGCCAGACAGGGAAGGTCCCAGAATATCCTAGGTAGACATGACAGGTCCCGATCTACTCCTTGTGGAAATGGCAGGTCGATAAGTATCCCAGTCAGACAAGACTGGTCCAAGAGTAGTCCAGCTTTACAGGACAGGTCATTGAATATTTACATTATTTAGAAAAGAGCAGCCCAGGCAGAGAGGGAAGGTCCTGAACTACTCCTTGTGGAAATGAGAGGTCAGTAAGTATCCCAGCTGGACAAGACTGGACCACAAGAGTAGTTCAGCTTTACAGGGCAGGTCCTAGAATACACAATTTAGAAAGGAGTAGCCCAGCCAGAGAGGGAAGGTCCTGAAATACTTCTTGGGGGAAATGGCAGGCTGGTAAGTATCTGAGCTGGGCAAGAGACCACTGTTCCACGTTACATCTTTGCCTTATCCAATTGACCCATATTTTACCCAAGGAAATGGGTTCTCCAATCATAGAGGAGTTACCAAGCTGGAAGGGTAAGGACTGAGACAAGTACATTCATGGCATTAAGCAGCTTTTATTGATTAGTGATCTCAGGGGCAACAGCAACCTGGCAGTGGTGGAGCTTGAACCAGCAACCTTTTGATTATTAGTCCTGTACCTTAACCACTAGGCTACAACTAGTTTGTTTTATAAATGGGACGCTCATGGTCAGGTGTCCAAATACTTTTCACCATATAGTGTTTCGATGTGTTACCTCATAAATGTGGTACTGGTCCGATCCTTCATCCGGCCAGTACTGATGACATTGTTTGGTTCCGTTCTCTGATAGAGGTGTTAGCATGACGATCACCACGCAGCCACTTTCCCAAACCATCTACAGAGGCGAAGAAAAAGCACAAAAACACAATTAAAGAATGTTCATAAAGAATAGAGACATTTTCAGTTTAAAAAGGCGAAAAAGGACAATAACAGGCTGCTATTAGCAAAAGGTGCAAAAGCAAACATGTTGTGGTATGGGGGTGCATCAGTGCCCACGGCTAAGTGATGGTACCTATGATGTGGAGATGTTTATTGGTATTATAAGTTTTTATTATCTTTTTATGCATTTTACCCCTTTTGCTCCCAATTCAGCATAGCCGATCCACTGCTGCGGACCCCGACGGTATCCAAGGAGGGTGTATATTCACCTGAGGTGTGCACAGTCCAACCAACCCCTTCTTATTCTCCCGTATTTGCCCGTGACTTTGCGTACGGAGAGCCACGCCCCAATCTCTGCGCTCCTCCACTTTCTGTACAGGCACCCTGGGCAACCAAGGTCCTTACACAGCATTGATAACCCCGCCCCCTTAATCCAGTCCTTCCCACCCAGCAGACTGGAAGCAAATTTTGCCTGTTAGAGGGCGCCCGGCTGACCGGTAAAAGAGCCGAGAGTCGAACCCGGGAGCTCAGAATCTCGGCGCTGGTTTGCTAGCTGATGATCTATATATTGGGATTTTAAAGAGACTCCTTCTGCACACGCTACAAACGTGTGCCTTTTGTAGTAAAAGAGTGCATGTGCTTGTCTGGCCTGCCTGCAGTCCAAATCTGTCTCCTAATGAAAATGTACACCATTAATTAAATTTGTCGTCAATTATTTGATCTAGACTTATTTATACAGAGATGTAATGTGCTCTCTTAGTGCATGTCCCGAGCCGGGTTGCATAAGGAAGAGTCTCCAGTGTAAAAAACTGTGGCAAATCAAACATGCAAATAAACGATCCACTGTGGCGCCCCCTAATGGGAGCAGCCAAAAGGAATTGTTATTATTATTATTATTATTATTATTATTATTATTTCTATTATTATTATTATTATTAGTAGTAGTAGTAGTAGTATTATTATTATTATTTCTATTATTATTATTATTATTGTTATTTTATTATTATTATTTCTATTATTATTATTATTATTATTATTACTATTATCATTATTATTATTATTATTTTATTATAATTATTTCTATAATTTTTATTATTTCTATTATCATTATTATTATTATTATTATTTCTATTATTATTAATATTATTATTTATTTTTTATTATTATTATTGTTACTATTATTATTATTGTTATTATTATTATTTTATTATTATTATTATTTCTATTATTATTATCATTATTAAATTAGAGTAGACACTAACTGTTTTCGGTTCCGTTGCTCTTATCCCACCCTCTCTTTCTCCCTTCCTGTCTGTCCGAGACGTCGTTTCCCGCTTCGTTTCTCCTAATCACACTTCCTGTGCGTCCTTCACTGATAAAAATCCCACCGCGGCCGTTAGGGAAACGAGTGGAAAACGGCGACTTTTACGAGAGCGATGAAAACACGACGGATGCGGCCATA
Source organism: Trichomycterus rosablanca (assembly GCF_030014385.1). Classification (NCBI taxonomy): domain Eukaryota; kingdom Metazoa; phylum Chordata; class Actinopteri; order Siluriformes; family Trichomycteridae; genus Trichomycterus; species Trichomycterus rosablanca. Next base: position 52,808,748 of record NC_085991.1, on the reverse strand, counting down.
AACCAACCGCACTCACGCTCATCACGCTCCCTCAAGAGCCGTTACAATCAATAAAGCGTCACTACACGCTACCACACAAGCACCTAAAAAAACATGTTACACACGATGAGGATTAGCTTCGTAAATACTAGCCGAACACAAGAAAATAAACAAGAACAAGACGGAATCATCACAGTAAAACAGTGGGAGGTTTATATCCGGGTGCAGACGCTGATCAGAGCAGCTTAGATATTATTTATAATAAAACACGACCGTAATCATTACATTAAATTTATACATTTTTAATACGTAAATAAAACAGCCAATCAAAGCAATCCAGCCTTGTTTAAACCCCATCAAACCCCATTTCCAGAAATTCAGAAGAGTTGGGACGCTTTGTAAAGTGCAATTAAAAGAAAAATCTGTGATTTAACTCTCTTAAATCTTGAATTATCTGATTAAAAAAATGATCTAATTAATTTTTTTCTTAATTTATTGTGTATAAATTTCTGTATAAGTAATTTATAATTTTGTACTTTACGTTTTTGACCTTTATTTTTTATGTAAAGTTATTTCTATTTTGTACATTAGGGTTTTTTGTTTTTTTTTCCTATATTTTTTGTAAAATATTTCTATTTTGTTCTTTACTTTTTTTTTTTACTTTTGTTCTTTTTTCCTATTTTTTTGTAAAAAAAAATTCTATTTTGTACATTAGGGTTTTTTTTTCTTTTTTCGATATTTTTTGTAAAGTTATTTCTATTTTGTACTTTACGTTTTTTATTTTTGTTTTTCTTTATTTCTTTTGTTTTTTATATTTATTGTAAAGTTATTTCTATTTTGTACATTAGGTTTTTTACATTTGTTTTTATGTGAAGTTATTTATATTTTGCACTTTACGTTTTCTTTATTTCCTTTGTTATTGTTATTATTATTATTTTTTATTATTATTATTATTATTTAATATTATTATTATTATTTAATATTATCATTATTATTTAATATATTATTATTATTTAATATTATTATTATTATTATTTAATATTATTATTATAAATTTTATGAATATTTTATATATTAATGTTTTTATTTTAATACAAAAATATTAATAATATAATTTTATTTGTTTATTATAATCTTATTATTATTTATTCATTTTATTATGATTTCTTATATTTTATGCAGATTTTTGTGTTTCTGCAGCTTTAAAATTGAAATTAGAAGAGAAATGTTGGCGTCTATCTGCCTGTTCTACCGTTCGAACCCGCGACCCTCCCGTCAGAAGTTCATCATGTCTATCAGCGAGCCGCCGCCCGTTTCTCTTCACCGCTCCGCCTCACTGCACCTCTTTAAATGCTGTTAGAAAATCGTAAAGATGATTTCTGCTGCCGCCTCATTAGCTCATCATGTTACCGAGTCGTGACCGAGTCTCTTTCAGTCATTACGGACAGACCGGAGCGCGGCGGATAAGCTAATACCGACGTAACCAAGCGGCTGATCAAATATCACGGCTGTCTGGCGACTCGGCGCTGGATTAAGCGAAGGTCAGAGCGACGGCGGCAAACACTCGCACCGCCGGAGCGGAACCAACCCGCCGCCGCACCGCTAACTGTCTGTGGATCTGAGGAACGAAGCCCAGAGTTTGTGTGTCGTAACTATCCAATCAAATCCGCTAATCACGAGCGTGTCACAGTAAACGGAGCTAATCGCTAAGCTAACACAAATACAAATGCTAAGTTAGGACGAGGAATATACGCGTAAAGCATGACACAAAAGCATCAGAGTAAACGACACGGATCGACGCGTTTAGTAAAGAACACAAACACAATATTACAAGCTACACAGGTACGCTAACTGCTAAGCTAACAGGAATGCAAATGATAAGCTAGACTAAATGCTAATGAAAACAAGGCTGAACTAACCGCTAAGCTATTAGGAATGCAAATGCTAAGTTAGGCTAAATACTAATAAAAAACAAGGCTGCACTAACCACTAGGTAGCCAAGAATACATATACTAAGCTAGAATAAATGCTAATGGAAACACAGCTACACTACAATGCTAAGCTAGGCTAAATGTTAATGAATACAAGGCTACACTAATTGCTAAACTACCAGGAATAGTAATGCTAAGCTAGACTAAATGCTTATTAAAACAAGGCTATGCTAACTGCTAAACTATCAGAAATACAATGGTACGAACACAATATTACAAGCTACACAGCTACATAGACAGCGCACAACCGCTGCATAAATATACCAGGAATACAATACTAAGCTAGGCTAAATGCTAATGAAAACAAGCCTTCGCTAACTGCTAAACTACCTGCAATATAATACTAAACTAGGCTAAATGCTAATGGAAACAAGGCTACACTAACTGCTAAACTACAGGAATACTACTCTAGGCTAAATACTTATAGAAATGAGGCTATGCTAACTGTAAAACTACCAGAAATATAATACTTAGCTAGGCTAAATGCTAATATAAATGCGGCTACGCTAACTGTAAAACTACCAGAAATATAATACTTAGCTAGGCTAAATGCTTATAGAATTTAGGCTCTGCTAATAGCTAAACTACCAGGAATACAATACTTAGCTAGGCTAAATGCTTATAGAAACAAAACTATGCTAACGGTGAAACTACCAGGAATATAATTTTAAGCTAGGCTAAATATGTATAGAAACAAGGATACCAGGAATGCTAAAAGAGCTAAACGCTAAACATTATGTGAAAACAAACTGCTAACTACAACTGACACTGTGACAGTAAACTGTAAACGCTACGCTAAAATATACAGGATATGACGAGAGAAAACCAGGCTAAGCAAGAAGTAACAATGTACACGTGCAAATGATTAGCTAGGCTAATTGCTAATGGAAACAAGGCTACACTAGCCGCTAGCTTAAATGCTAAACTAGACTCTGTGTGGTGCCTCAAATGCTAATGAAAACAAGGCAACACTAACCATTAAGCTTTGATGAAAGCTAATAAAGCTAAATGCTAAATGCTATGTTAAAACAGACCTCTAACTACGCTCAGCACCGTGAGTAACTGTAAACGCTACGCTAATATATACAGGATACGACGAGAGGAAACCAGACTACGCTGGGACGTGGAATCTACACGGACAGAAACGGAACACAGCGAGAGCAACAGAGCTCAGGAGGACGCGTGACGCTGAGCTACAAGTGGACGTGTGATGACGCCTCGCTGCAGTGCCTGCTGGGAAACGGGGTCCGACCGACGCTTTTAATGAAACCTGTTTGATTTTGGTCGCTTTAAATAAGTTCACTAAAGATTATTATGGGTTATTTCCCCCCATCAGTGACTAATGGAGAGACGAACGTGAGCGAGCGGCGACCTCCATTAGCGCCGAGCTCTCGTTAGCGCCGAGCGAGAGAAGGTCGAGCCACGCCGAACGCATTAGCGCCATTAATTTAGCCGATGGAAAGTGCCCGTTTTAACGAAGCCGCCGGGAGATCCTGCACGTCCTCGTCCCGCTTCCAACAACCAATCACAAACAAGCGGCGCCTCCGTTAACACGTCTGCAGGTCCGAGCGCTTTCGCTAAACGCCGTAACGCCGCTGCTAACCTCCAGACTCCAGACAGTGCAGACTGTGAGGTAGATCTCCGTCTCTGTTACACCCCACCACAGATCGTTACTCAAAGAATTAAAGCTGCTCTACATTAGAAGCGATTTTTTTTTACCTCGTATATGTACACTATATGGTCAAAAGTATCTGGACACCTGAGTTGTGAGCTTGCTGGACGTCACATTTCAAACACAAATGGTATTAAAATAGCGCCAGTATTCGCTCGTCTGCCTTCACACGCATATGAACCTGAGTGACTCCCATTCTTAATCCACAGGGTTTAATATGACGTCGCCACCCTTTGCAGCTATAACAGCTTCAACTCTTCTGGGAAGGCTTTCCACAAGGGTTAGGAGTGTGTTTATGGGAATTGAGGTCAGACACTGATGTTAGATGAGAAGGCCTGGCTCACAGTCTCCACTCTGATTCATCCCAAAGGTGTTCTATCGATCAGGTTGAGGTCAGGACACCAGACCGGCTCATCCACGTCTTTATGGAGCTTGTGCTTCGTGCACTGGTGCGCAGTCGTGTTGGAACAGGAAGGGGCCATCCCCAAACTGTTCCCACAAAGTCGGGAGCATGAAATTGTCCAGAATCTCTTGGTGTGCTGAAGCATTAAGAATTCCTTTCACTGGAACTAAGGGGCCGAGCCCGACTCCTGAAAAACACCCCCACACCATAATCCCCCCTCCACCACACTTTACACTCGGCACAATGCGGTCAGACAGGTACCGTTCCCCCGGCAACCGCCGAACCCAGACTCGTCCATCGGATCGCCAGACGGAGAAGCGCGATCCGTCACTCCAGAGAACACGTCTCCACCGCTCTAGAGTTCAGTGGCGGCGTGCTTTACACCACTGCATCCGACGCTCTGCATTGCGCTCGGTGATGTGAGGCTCGGATGCAGTTGTTCCATGAAGCTCTACACACATCTGAAGGCCACATGAAGTTTGGAGGTCTGTAGCAATCGACTCTGCAGCACTATGTTCCTCAGCATCCGCTGACCGGCTCTGTCATTTTACGTGGTAACACTCGGTGGCTGAGTCGCTGTCGTTCTCAATCACGACTGGACTTGTTGCACAGGTGGCATCACGGTACCACGCTGGAATCCACTGAGCTCCTGAGAGCGACCCGTTCTTTCACCGATGTGTGTAGAAGCAGTCTGCATGTCCAGGTGCTCGGCTTTATACACCTGTGGCCATGGAAGTGATCGGAACCTGAATTCAATCATTTGGATGGGTGAGTGAATACTTTTGGTAATATAGTGTATGTCCGTGTATGGGAATTTGTGCCCGTTCAATCAAAAGATGACTGATCAGTTTCGGTCCATTCCAGAGCCTCTTTATAGACTTTGCACAGTCGTGCCGGAAAAGGAAAGGGCCTTCCCTAAACCACTGCTGCAAAATTTCCGACCCAGCAAGCACCTTGTTTTTTATGCTGGGGACCTAGATGGCATCCGAAGAGGGTATATTCGCCTTCTCATTCGCCCGTATTTCGCCAACAGCAGCATCTAGCAGTGGCGGGGCTTGAACAAGTGACCTTCTGATCATTAGTTCAGTACCTTAACCGCTAGGCTACAACTTTCTCCCAGTTTAGTCATAGCCAGTTACTCTTCTGGTGCCAGGGACCTCGATGGCATTCAATGAGGGTATATTGGCCTGACACGCCCTCCCTCCGACCCCTTCTTATCCGCCCGTACTTCGGTGGATCGGCGCTTGAAGTCGGTCCCACACATGTAGAGTCACTCGCTCATCTCCACATTCCTCCACTTCTGTACAGGTACCTCGGGCTACTAACCAGGGTCCTGAAACAGCCTCAAAAATCCCGCCCACTTTTTTAAAATCCCGTCTTTTCCCACCCAGCAGACTAGTGGCCTGCTAGGGGGGCGCCCAGCCGACCGGTAGCAGAGCTCCAGACTCATATTGGCACATCGATTGCTGGAGGAACCAAAATAGACCTGCTTCACGGGAGCGCTCGTACCTGCACCTCACGCCCACGCCTGCTTTTATATAACACGGCTTTGATCCGGTTTTACCGCAGTAACAGCACAGCTCCAGGCAGAAGTCCTGCAACCTCTACTGTTACCTAATACCATCGGCTGGACTCACGCCAGAATGGAATTTCCAATTCATCCCACATGCCGAACGTTTTCCCAACAGCTCCAATCGTCTCTTTAGCTTCTCAGACCTGATGTGTTTTTGTCTTCTGTACTCTTAATACAACCCCAAATCAGAATTAGTTGGGACAGTATTGAAAATGCTAATAAAATAAAGTAAAAACACAGAGTTTCTTACATTTACTTTGACTTTTATTTGATGTCAGACAGGATGAACCTGAGATATTTCATGTTTTATCTGCTCAACTTCATTTCATTTATTAATAAACATCCATTGCCGCATTTCAGGCCTGCAACACATTCCAAAAAAAGTTGGGACGGGGGTGATTGTGATCATGGTTTGGTACAAAAGCAGCATCCAGGAAAGACTGAGAGTCTCTGATGAGTAAAGATGATCAGAGGATCCAGTTTGTCCACAAATGATGAAATATCTCAGGTTCATCCTGTCTGACATCAAATAAAAGTCAAAGTCAATGTAAGAAACTCTGTGTTTTTATTTTATTTGCATTTTCCATACTGTCCCAACTTTTTCTGATTTGGGGTTGCAATTCTATTTACACTTTTCCCCTAATATAATCATTTCCTGTTACCCTGGTTGTATCTCCTCTGCTGATGCAGACCCCGACCCTGGCTGTACCGACCACAGATCAGATGGCGTACCGACAGTCACGCACTGCTATCCATTATTCATAGTCTCTGTGCAGTGCCTCAACCAGCCAGCAGAGGCCGCCATTGCAGCAGATGTTAGCTAATCGTGTCTGTGTGTAGGCGCCCAGTTGGCCTGCAGCAGAGCTGAGATTCGAACTCATGACCTCAAGATCTCAGCACTGGTCTTAAACCTAATAAACGTGTCTTTTTAAATCATGATATATAATTAAATTCAAAGAAGAAACATTACATTAATAATAATATTAAAAACTCTCCCACCTGCCAAAAATCAGCTACGGTGGCTGGCAGAGGCCCCTGAGCCGAGATGTAGGCGGGGTTACGAGGGTCATGGTCCATCTACAGAGAGACAGAATTAAAACAATTATTCGTTTATTTAAAACATATAAATAAATAAATAAAACAGATATTTACAGAAGCAGATGGTTCGGTCACCTGGTTCAGCTGTGTGTTGATTATTTGTTTACTCTTAATTAATTTAATCAGACTAATTAAGAGTGACATGTTTAATTGTTTACACAATAACAGCTGGAGGAAACGCAGCAACACAGACTGGTGTGAAAATCACAGAGCAAATAACATCTGTTCTACTGTCAATTCTGGGACTAGAACGTACATATAGAGAGGCCACGCCCCTTCTGTGGGACTAGAACATACAAATAGAAAGGCCACGCCTCTTCTCTGGTAATATCAGATAATGAAATGTATATATAAAGAAACCTTTTGTCTGGGACTGAAACACAAATAGAGAGGCCACGCCCCTAATCTGGGAGAAAAATGTACATATAGAGAGGTCATGCCCCTTCTCTGAGACTAAAACATACATATACAGAGGCCACACCCCTTCTCTTGGACATACATATAGAGAGGTCACGCCCCTTTTCTGGGACTAAAACATACATATATCGAGGCCATGTCCCTTCTCTGGAACTAAAACACACATATAGAGATGCCACGCCCCTTCTCTGGAATTAAAACATACAAATACAAAGGCCATGCCCCTTCTCTGGGACTAAAACGTACATATAGAGGCCACACCCCTATACTGGGAATGACAGGTACAGACAAAGAGGCCACACCTCCTTTACTGGGAATGACAGGTACAGATAAAGAGGCCACACCTTCTTTACTGGGAATAACAGGTACAAATAAAGATGCCACACCCCTATACTGGGAATGACAGGTACAGATAAAGAGGCCACACCTCCTTTACTGGGAATAACAGGTACAAATAAAGATGCCACACCCCCTTTACTGGGAATGACAGGTACAGATAAAGATGCCACACCCCCTTTACTGGGAATGACAGGTACAGATAAAGATGCCACACCCCCTTTACTGGGAATGACAGGTACAGATAAAGATGCCACACCCCCTTTACTGGGAATGACAGGTACGGATAAAGAGGCCACGCCTCCCTTACTGGTAATATCAGATACTAATAGCGAGGCTACGCCCCTTCTGTCGGATTAAAACATATAGAGAGGCCACGCCCCTTTCTGGAACTAAAATGTACATATACAAAGGCCACGCCCCTTGTCTGGGAATAAAACGTACATATACAGAGGCCTCGGCCCTTCTCTGGGACTCAAATGTACATATACAGAGGCCACGCCCCTTCTCAGGGACTAAAACATACACATAGGGAGGACACACCTCCTTCACTGGTAATATCAGATACTAATAGAGACCCTTCCCTAAACTGTTGCTGCAAAGTTGGAAACATTATTTTCTTTCATATGGTTGATTTAATACACCTGTTAGTGATTGTTGTTGCTGAAACACATGAATTCAATGATTAGAAGCAGCATCCCAATACTTATAGATACTTATAGTGTATCAACGTCACCTGTTGTGCCACTTTGCTGCCTTGAACTTTAATAAAGAAATGCTTTTTTAATCCAGGGGGAACTAAATTACATGAGGTGGGAAACCCATGCTGACACAAACACTACCTGGACGAAAATATGTGGACGCCGGGCCATGAACTTTCCAGGAACAGAGCTGTGCTCCTCCCTTTATACTGCACGTTGGGTGTTGGACTTTGGAACCTCCATTCTGTGCTAACTGTTGTCTCTTATCTGCTAACAGCAGCTTAACAACATGCTGCTTATCTCTGTACTTTAGACTCCCAGCCACATCTCGAGCAACCACAAACTGTGGACAGCAATATGGAGTCGGCAGCCTGCTCCTGGCTATAAAAGCTTCTACTTTGTTTGGAAAGCTCTCCAGAAGATGTTGGACAGGAAGGTCTCGCTTAAAATCGGTCTTCAAATTCATCCCAACAGTGATCAGTGGGGTTGAGGTCAGGTCTTTATTCAGGTCACTGAAGATTCTCAAGACCAGACTCATTGAACCAGACCATGTCTTCATGTCTTTATAGAGCCTGGTTTAAGCACAGGTGAACAGTCATGCTGGGAGAGGAAAGTCCCTTCCCTAAACTGTTGCTGCAAAGTTGGAAACATATGATTTTCTTTCATCTCACCCACCTTCTAGAACCTCAGAGACCACAGAGATCTTTTCAGGCTTAAAGAAAAGCTGGCACAAAAATTCCCACCATCCAGGAGCTCGAATAATGAGCTGATCGTCAAGGGTTTGGAACGCAGCCCTTCTGAGCGGCCACAACAGGGTGCAGGATAAGTGGAGGTGAGGTATGCTCCCTCGTTAGGGGATCAAGCTCGGCCCTATTGTTCATGCACCGTGAAGGACCGGGTAATCCGACCCTCGCGGGATTTACTTCCACTTAGCAAAGGAAGTGTAGCAAAAATCCGAGGAATGATTGATCACCGCCATGCCAGCGCTAACCTTGATATGTAAGATATGAGGACGGGTGGTTCATTGACAATGGGAACGGAATCTGAGGCGGAAATACTGAACACCCAGAGGCATCCTATCAGCAAACTTGATTTTACTCCGGACAGGGCGCCGTTTGCAGCATTCAGCAGATGCTCAAGCAATTAAAGGTTCAGCGCCTTGTTCAGGAGCCCAACAGTGGCAACTTGGCAGGGCTTAAACCAGCAACCTTCTGATTATCAGTCCAGCACCTTAACCACTGAGCTATCACTGCTGCATCCGGCTTGTGAAGACATCCAGCCGGTGAAAGCACCACTGAGATTCGAACCCGACAAACTTTCTGCTCTTCCCTGCTGGTAGCTTGACCCACTGTTTCCCAAACTGATCCAGCTCCAAGTGTAAGTGGTGCCATCTTCCAACTGAAAGGTTCAGCTATTTCAGATCAGGACCCAGGCTTAACTTCCTGCTCTAAAATATCCTGCTAGGGTTACGACTGTGAAGATATAAGGCACCAAGTCTCTGAAGCAGCAAAGCAACCCCAAAACATCATTGAGCCTTCTCTAAGTTTGATACTGTCCTTTGGAAGCTTTATTTCTGTGAACGCATTGTCTTGTCACCTCACAGCAAGAAGGTCCTGGGTTTGCTCCCCGGGCGGGGTGGTCTGGGTCCTTTCTGTGCAGAGTTCACCCCGTGTCTGCGTGGGTTTCCTCCGGGTGCTCCGGTTTCCTCCCACGGTCCAAAAACATGCAGTCAGGTTCATTGGAGACACTGAATTGTCCTATAGGTACCTAGCCACTATAGGATGCATAAACCAGTGCACTGTAGTGCTGGTCCCAAGACAGACAGACAGACAGACAAACAGACAGACAGATAGACAAAATAGATAGATAGATAGATAGATAGATAGATAGATAGATAGATAGATAGATAGATAGATAGATAGATAGATAGATAGATAGATAGATAGATAGATAGACAAAATAAATAGATAGATAGATAGATAGATAGATAGATAGATAGATAGATAGATAGATAGATAGATAGATAGATAGATAGATAGATAGATAGATAGATAGATAGATAGATAGATACACTGTAACACATTTCTGTAGTTTTTACAGTATTACTACTGTAGAATGATAAAATTCTTACTGTAGAACCTGTACACAGCATTTTACTGTAGATCTGCAAAGGATCATGGTCAAGTTTCAGTGGTGAACGAATTTTACAGTAAGCATATTTCTGCTGTGAATCACAATACGGTAAGTTTAAGCGGGATTGTTCTTTTTCTGTCAGTTTAAACAATAATCTGTCTTTGGTAATAGTACAGTTTGCATTATATCTAACACAAATATTAGTTTTTTTTATCACTCAGACAGAAAGACATCTTTATATCATCAGTAACAGGTACAGAAATTAGAATTACTTGATAATAGTCACCTACTCTTTTAAAACGCTATTAAGACAGAAAGCGAGCTAGCTCGCTAAACATATAACTAATCGGCCAGTTGATAAACAACTAGCTAATGGTCTAGCCAAAAGTGATACACTAGAGAGCCAGCGTGCATAACATTACCAAAACAGGTAAGAATTTTAAACAGCACATTTTTAATAGTAGAATGTGTTTATTAATGTAATATCTCTAATGGGAGGTTAGGAATTAACAAAATTGTCATAGTCTCCAGTCTTGTATATAAATTTCTACAGCAGTAACAGTAATTCCTTGTTTTATCTTTACAGTGCAGGAAAGAAAACTTTAGCCCAAGATGTGGATTCCAGCAAATGTAAAACAAAGCACTTGCACATTTTTATGGTTTTGTTCAAAACAGCAGTGTTTACAAAAATATGAATTTATTTATTTAATTATCTATGTATTTTCAAAAACATGTTTTAAAATGTTGAAATTCATCAATAAATGATTTTTGTTACAAATGCAGTGTCTTAATTTTTACAATGTATAGTTATTTTTCGAATATTATTTTAGTGTTAAATGCTGTAATGTCTTTAAAGTAGTCTGATATTTGCTGTAATTAAAAGACTGCATTACTGCTGTAATAGGTTACAGTAATGTGAAATTACTGTAATAAGAGCTACCGTACTGTGATTATTACTGTAATAAATATTACAGTATTTTATAGTTACTGTAATTAAATTTGCAGTATGCGTACTGTAAAATTTATTACAGCAACTTACCGGCTAATTGCTGCCAGCAAGTTACTGTACATTTCACAGTGTCCTTTTTACAGTGTAGATAGATAGATAGATAGATAGATAGATAGATAGATAGATAGATAGATAGATAGATAGATAGATAGATAGATAGATAGATAGATAGATAGATAGATAGATAGACAGACTGACAGATAGATCGAAAGACAGACAGACGACAGATAGATAAATAGACACAGACAGACAGACAGACAGACAGATAAATAGACACAGACAGACAGACTGACATAGATAGACAGACAGACAGACAGACAGACAGACAGGCAGGCAGGCAGACAGACAGATAGACACAGACAGACAGACAGACAGACAGACAGATAGAGTGTCTACATATATATGGCTACAAATCATAAGCTGCGTCCGAAATCGCATACTTCCATACTCAATAGTACGCGAAATGAGGACGCGAGAGCGGTTAGTATGTCTGAATACACAGTATACACAAAGAGGTACACGAGAAGTACCCGGATGACCTACTTATTGGGCAGCCATGTTTGAGTATGCAAGCGATGCACACTTGCGGTCCGCTAATGTATCCCATTATGCAAGTCCTCTGTTCACAAGTGTAAGTAAGATAAATAAAATAAATTATTTTAAAGACAAATAAATAACAAAAAGATGATAAATATCCAAAATGTTGGTGAGTGGGTTTTGCAATGAGTGTGTAACTATGGTGATATTACGTCATCACGTCCTCACGTCATCACTTGACGTTGGTAAGATGGCGGATGTAGTACGTAGCGGTGTTGTGTGCATGCTGCATACTTCTGTACTGTAAGTATGTACTTTTTTACCGGCTGCGATTTCGGACGCAGCTATAGAGTCACAGAATTAACCTACAACCCCCCAACCCCCCACCACCCCCGCCCCCCCATCCCCTCCGGCCGCTGTACCTGCAAATTCTGTACGTCTGGCTGCTCTCGAGCCGTCACGATCGATGTTTGGCGCCCGGCACAAAAAATCGTACCTGTATAAATTAGCCGTACTCGTGCGCTAATTGCTCGGCGGCCGTCACACTCGGATACAAAGTGGCATTGTTAGCGTGAACGATGGGCACAGCCATTAGCCCGGCTGCAGATGGGAATAATTGCTCAGCTCAACCTTTATAGTCGGCGGGAGCCATTATACACCAGACAGCTAATACCAGACTTCTGACCGGCTTTGTCTGGCGTCCCATAAAGGGAGTTATTAAAGCGGATATATCATCTCAAACTCAAAAAGATGATTGTGCTCGTAAAATCTAATTACTTCAAGCCGAGAAGTGGATCGTTGAAGTGCCAGCTCCACAATAACTGCGGCATGAGGCGCTTTACGCCCTGCCGGGAGACTCCGCCAAGAGTACAGGGGTACCGGCATGAATAAGACGCCAGTCAGACTGTCAGGTCTGACGAGCACGAGAAATTACGCTGAGGAGAATTTAAATCCTCGCCCAGATACCTCGGGCGTTCGTCTGACGTCTGTGTTTACGCTTTTTTTTTAATAATATAAAGCGTAAAATTTTATCGATTTTGTTTCAGGAAATGTGCCAGCGCTCTCTGTGGGGCAAACTAGGAGCGTCGTTTCGGTAAATGCCACGACTCTTCTAACACAGATTTATGTTAGAAATAAGTCCACGTCCAATCCATAAAGGAAAACTCATACCATGTGATGCCTAAACCATCCCTAGGACGTTCCTGAAGGAACCGAATCCAAAGGTGCTGTAAAACTGGTGACCCAGGTGCAATAATCCCAGCCAAGAGTACAATCACTCAAACCAGAGGACTCTATTGTGCCACCATCACTTCTGGCACCCTCACCAAGCTCCATGTATCCCATGGTAGTATTCACAATTATGTTTGACCTTGATGCCATCTTCAGCCTCAGGTCCACAAAAAAGGCTTTGGTAAAGAAGACACTCTCATCCAAAGCGACTTATGATAGACACAGAGAGGGAACGCATCCAGAACCGATGTCCAGTCCATCCAAACTCGCACCATGTGATGCCTAAACCACTCCTAGGACGTTCCTCAAGGAACCGAATCCAAAGATGCTGTAAAACTGGTGACTCAGGTGCAATAATCTTGAGTAGACCACCAAACCAAACCATCTTGTGCCACCATCACCTTTCTATCTTTGTCCAACCACCTTCTGGCACCTTCACCAAGGTCCACAACAAAGGCTTTGGTAAAGAAGACATTCATTCATTGACTCACTCACTCATTTACTCACTCATTCACTCACTCATTCACTCATTTACTCACTCATTCACTCACTCATTCACTCATTCACTCATTTACTCACTCATTTACTCACTCATTCACTCAGTCATTCACACACTCACTCACTCATTTACTCACTCACTCACTCATCCACTCACTCACTCATGTAATCATTCACTCACTCATTCATTCATTCACTCACTCATCCACTCACTCACTAAAGTAATCATTCACTCACTCATTTACTCACTCATTCATTCACTCACTCACTCACTCATTTACTCACTCAATAACTCATGTAATCCTTCACTCACTCACTCACTCATTTACTCACTCAATAACTCATGTAATCCTTCACTCACTCACTCACACATTCACTCACTCACTCATTCACTCACTCACTCATTCACTCATCCACTCATTTACTCACTCATTCACTCATTCACTCATTTACTCACTCATTTACTCACTCACTCACTCATCCACTCACTCACTCATGTAATCATTCACTCACTCATTCATTCATTCACTCACTCATTCATTCATTTACTCACTCATTCAGTCTCACTCATTTACTCACTCACTCATGTAATCATTCACTCACTCATTCATTCATTCACTCACTCATTCATTCATTTACTCACTCATTCAGTCTCACTCATTTACTCACTCATTCACTCTCACTCATTTACTCACTCACTCACTCACTCACTAAAGTAATCATTCACTCACTCATTTACTCACTCATTCATTCACTCACTCACTCACTCATTTACTCACTCAATAACTCATGTAATCCTTCACTCACTCACTCACTCATTTACTCACTCAATAACTCATGTAATCCTTCACTCACTCACTCACACATTCACTCACTCACTCATTCACTCACTCACTCATTCACTCATCCACTCATTTACTCACTCATTCACTCATTCACTCATTTACTCACTCATTTACTCACTCACTCACTCATCCACTCACTCACTCATGTAATCATTCACTCACTCATTCATTCATTCACTCACTCATTCATTCATTTACTCACTCATTCAGTCTCACTCATTTACTCACTCACTCATGTAATCATTCACTCACTCATTCATTCATTCACTCACTCATTCATTCATTTACTCACTCATTCAGTCTCACTCATTTACTCACTCATTCACTCTCACTCATTTACTCACTCACTCACTCACTCACTAAAGTAATCATTCACTCACTCATTTACTCACTCACTCATTCATTCACTCACTCACTCACTCATTTACTCACTCAATAACTCATGTAATCCTTCACTCACTCACTCACTCATTTACTCACTCAATAACTCATGTAATCCTTCACTCACTCACTCACACATTCACTCACTCACTCATTCACTCACTCACTCATTCACTCATCCACTCACTCATTTACTCATTCACTCACTCACTCATTCATTCACTCACTCATTTACTCATTTACTCACTTTTATTCAATTACCCATTCACTTACTCACTCACTCACTCATTCATTTACTCACTTTTATTTAATCCCTCATTCACTCACTCTTTTACTCACTCACTTATTCACTCACTCACTAACACACACTCATTCACTTATTCACTCACACTCTTCACTCACTCACTTACTCACGTACTCATTCACTTACTCACTCACACATTCACTCACTCACATTCACTCACTCACTCACTCACTCACTCACTCATTCACTCATTCACTCACTCACTCATTCACTCATTCACTCATTCACTCATTCACTCACTCACACTCACTCACTCACTCATTCACTTAAGGGCAGTTAGAACTACCAATCCACCTACTGACATGGATCGTTGTCATTTGTTAGAAATTTTTGCTCGCTGGAGCGGGACGTGCTTCAAAATCCGATCCTCCTCATTGGACTCCGCTTTCTCACTGCTACCATGGCAACAGCGAGACAGGATTCCCTCTGACAGTTCGGGATGAGGCGAGGGTGTGTTCGCGTGTGTTAACCAGCCGACGAGCTGCATCGTCTAAAGGTCTTCTTGCCACTCAGAAGAGTTTCGACCTCGTGTGTGTGTGTGTGTGTGTGTGTGTGTGTGTGTGTGCGTTTGAAAAGCCGAAACCTTCAACCCTCGGCAGCCCTTTAAGTGGAGGACGGACAGATAAAAGGGGGAGAAATGTCACCAAAGACTCGTTATGGGGCACCTCTCGCTCCCTACCCTGATAACGAGGGTGACGCCACCAGCATTTGACGGCTGTAATTATGCCACTTTTTATGTCAGATTTCCGCCAGGCTGTAATTACAGGACCAGCGACGGGAGACGAAAATCCCTCACGTCTCTTTGTTTCCTCCCTTTCAGGGGGTCCGAGAAGACAAAGAAAACAACAATGGAGTCTTCAGACGGTAACTTAGTGATACTCACTCAAAAATGTGCCTCCTTTAAGAGGACGGACGGGTTACGGAGAAAGACGGCATGTTTTTTTATATGAATTTAAGGTACAAAGGTCACTAACCAGTCACGGAGAGTGACCAGTCCAGAGAGCAAGCCAGGTGTACTGGGAAAAAATAAAGACCATGTCTTTGTTTACTGGGACAAACAAATACCAAGGTAATGGGATTGCTAGTCCTAATTGCCCTTGAGTGAATGAATGAGTGAGTGAGTGAGTGAATAAATGAGTAAATGTGAGGGGTAAGGGTAAGTGAGTGAGTAAATCAATGAATGAGTGAATGAGTAAATAAGTAAGTGATTGAGTGACTGAGTGAGTGAGTGAATGAGTAAGTAAATGAGTAAGTAAATGAGTGAGTAAACAAGTGAGTGAATGAGTGAGTAAGTGAGTATATGAGTGAGTGAATGAGTAAGTGAGTAAATGAGTAAGTGAATGAGTGAGTAAGTGAATGAGTAAGTGAGTAAATGAGTGAATGAGTGAGTGAGTAAATGAGTGAGTGAATGAGTAAGTGAATGAGTGAGTGAGTAAATGAGTGAATGAGTGAGTGAGTGAGTGAGTAAATGAGTGACTGAGTGAGTGAGTGAGTGAGTAAATAAATGAGTGAGTTAGTGAGTGAATGAGTGAATAAATGAGTGAGTGAGTGAGTAAATGAGTGAGTGAGTAAATGAGTGACTGACTGAGTGAGTGCGTGAGTAAATGAGTGAGTGAGTGAGTGAGTAAATCAGTGAGTGAGTGAGTGAATAAATGAGTGTTAGTGAGTGAATGAGTGAGTGAATAAATGAGTGAGTGAGTGAGTGAGTGAGGGAGTGAGTGAGTGAGTAAATGAGTGACTGACTGAGTGAGTGAGTGAGTGAGTGAATGAGTGAGTGAGTAAATGAGTGAGTGAGTGAATAAATGAGTGAGTGAATAAATTAGTGAGTGCGTGAGTGAATGAGTGAGTGAGTGAGTGAATGAGTGAGTGAGTGAGTAAATGAGTGAGTTAGTGAGTGAATGAGTGAGTGAGTGAGTGAATAAATGAGTGAGTGAGTGAGTGAGTGAGTAAATGAGTGAGTTAGTGAGTGAATGAGTGAGTGAGTGAGTGAGTAAATGAGTGAGTTAGTGAGTGAATGAGTGAGTGAGTGAGTGAGGCACCTCAACAACAGGCTCCAGGTTTGAGGGAATATCAGAATAAAATGCGCACTGAAGATTCACCCAAACATTTACTGTATACTAACCACTTCATCCTGTTCAAGGTGGCGGTCACCATGGTGTTCCCCAAAACTATTCTCCAGAACTGATGTCCAATTCATCACAGGGCGACACCCAAACACACAATGAATGAGTGAAGAAACTTGACATCAAAGCTACGAGGGTAACCACGCCCATATTGAGCATCATAAAGCCATAAGTTTGGATCAGATGACCGTCTAATCCTTTCAGCCCTACAAATACAAAGGTAACAGCTCTGTTACTTCGGCTAATGGGTACCAGGGGCATTTAGGGCCATACAAGGGTACATTTGGGTACTGAGGCAATGACGTCTCCATTGGGACCGAGAGATGCAAAGGTCGTACCTCTATTAGCTCCATTACTGAGATCTGGGTTTGAGTCTGAGCTGTGCTATCGGTCTGCCGGGTGTCTACACAGACATGATGGGCTATGTCTGGGGTAGGAGGCTGGCTAAAGCCCTGCGATGGATTGGTGTATTCCCGGTCACCTACTTCAATAGGACTAACAGGTACAGGTACAAAGACCTAACAGGTACCAGAGGCTACGCCCCATCTTTACTCCTTCAACACATACGAAGGTTGTCCCTTCTTTACCTTTTAAAACCATCCAGAAGGTGGATTGGCTACTCAAACGAAGGCAGGGAGAACATAATTACTACTGTTCCTCCAAACCCTGAACAGCTTCCCGAGAACGGGTTTGAATTATAGACAATGATCCCACGTTCACTGATCCTGAAGTGGCTCATTGCTGCTCTGAGGCTCTTAAATAAGATTTAACGCGTCGTTCGATTGCCAAAACAATAAAACATCATCAACCCACTTCATTTATCCAGTTTTTTTTTTACTTTTCTATCTTCTCACGTCTAAATGATGAGTCCAGGATGTAGTCATGCTTACTAGCTAACCGACTCGTCAGTGTAGAAGAAATAAAGCACAACAAGAGCAACAAAAAACGATCTGGAGTTATAAGGACTTTAAAGGATTAAATAACTAAAGCTGACGCTGATGTAGACGTTAATCTGCTGTCTGTCTAATCTTTAAAAGATAAAACTAAACCCAGAACTCAGTAGAACTCATTCTAAATGATGAAGTAAGTAAAACTATATAAACAGTGTTGCCTATAAATAATTTTGGAATCATCTGGGTACCCCGGCTTCCCCCTTCAAACTTTCTAAGTGTAAATAAAGGGGTGTGCGAGTGTTATAACAGCTAACAGGTGTAACAAATCAATAATATTAAGGAAATTACACGCTTCCAACTTTGCAGTAACAGTTTAGGGAAGGCCCTTTCCTGTTCCAGCATGATTCCTGACCTCAGCCCAATTCAACAGCTCTGGGATGAACTGGAACACCGATTGAAGCTTCCTCGCCCAACATCAGTGCCCAGCCATATACAAATATTGTCAAATTTTAATTGAATGGGCACAAATTCCCACACACACACCTATTTCAACATCTCGTGAGGAGTGTCCTCAGTTTTTGAAATGGGACGTCCAGCAAGCTCATGGTCAGGTGTCCAAATACTACAGAAAAGCAAAAGAAGTGTACAGAAGTGAAATCTGGACTCACGATGAGACTGGCATTGATGTAATCTGAGCTGTTCTGGTTGTTCTCCACCTTCAACAGGAATCTGGAGTGATCGTCTGTAACGAAGGAACAAAAATATAAGGATTATTACACGTTTATTACACAGTTATAATATGTTTATTACACAGTCGTTACTACACTTGTGTATTGTAGCATTTGAACAGTCACTGTAGTTGTACAAATCAACACTAATCACAACTTAGGCATAAAATTGATTAAAATAACAGTTATAATAAGATCAGAAATTTATCAACACGACAGAACAGCACTCAAATTAGATCTTTTAGCAAGTTCATAAATAAATGCAGTTTTTTACAAGGACAATAAAACAACAAATAAGTCAATAAATAAATTAAATGTGATAAAATATATAAATCAATCAGTAAATAATACCTATTATAAATAGGTATATTTTTTTAATGAAGAAAAATCTATAAATAAAAAAAACTTAATTTAACTGTAGCTACACCAACTCTATTCATTTAAACTGTCAATAGCACTGTTACAGTTAATAAATAATAATAATAATAATAACTACTTCTGCTTATGAAATGTAGGATGGATATCGATTGTGCCCATTGTTATAAGTAATGGAAATGTTTGGTGCCCCTGGTATGTTGGATTGGTATTTTTTGTGCCTACTGTATGCAGGATGGAGATCTATTGTGCCCATGAGATGGAGTATACAGATCTATGGTGCCCATGAGATGGAATATAGAGATCTATTGTACCCATGAGATGGAGCATGGAGATCAATTGTACCCATTAGATGAAGGATTGACAATGTTTGTCCTTTTTGTTATAAAAAAATAGGAATCTATTGTACCCATGGTATGCAGGATGGGGATCTATTGTACGCATGGTATGCAGGATGGGGATCTATTGTACCCATGGTATGCAGGATGGAGATCTATTGTACCCATGGTATGCAGGATGGGGATCTATTGTACCCATGGTATGCAGGATGGGGATCTATTGTACCCATGGTATGCAGGATGGAGATCTATTGTACCCATGGTATGCAGGATGGGGATCTATTGTACCCATGGTATGCAGGATGGAGATCTATTGTACCCATGGTATGCAGGATGGAGATCTATTGTACCCATGGTATGCAGGATGGGGATCTATTGTACCCATGGTATGCAGGATGGGGATCTATTGCACCCATGGTATGCAGGATGGGGATCTATTGCACCCATGGTATGCAGGATGGAGATCTATTGGATAGTGATCTTTTGTGCCCATGGTTTATAAAATGCATATTATTTGTGCCCACTGTTATGAAGGATGGTGATCTTTTGTGCCCGTTGTTAGATAGAATGGAGATCTATTGTACCCATGGCATGCAGGATGGGTAATGTTTGTGCCCACTGTATGCAGGACGGACAGCGTTTGTGCTTTTGTTATAAAAAATAGAGATCTTTTGTGCCCACGGTATGCAAGATTGGCATTATTTTAGACATGGTACTTTAAACCCTGATGGTAACAGGATGGACGTGTGTTCTGAACGTGTGCAGCTTACATGCCAGCGCGCTGTTGGCTCGGTTCTTTTTGGCGTTGTTTTTCTCCTGAGCGGAGGAGCAGGTTGCCGGCTCGGCCTGATAAGCGCACAGCGCCTCCCACTCCTTCTCCAGCCGGTCCTGATTCTGCAGGTGATCCTCCATGTACGTCTGTACAGAGCAAAGAAGACGAGAAGAAGGAGAAGATGAGAATATTAGAATAAAAGTTGTGATCGGGTTCAAAAATATGTTTTGGGTTTCCAGATCCTCCCTGGCCACAACTCTGGCTTCACTTCTGTACATGTATAAAAATAAAAGAGTTAAGGGCCTTACTCAGGGGCCAAACAGTGGTAATTTGGTGGTGGTGATGGTAGAGCTTGAAACAATGACCTTATAATTACTAGTCCAAGACCTTAACCGCTGAGCCGCCACTGCCCTTAGGTATGTTTCTGCCATGACCACTGTACGGTCAAAAGTATTGGGACACCCCATCTAATTTTAAATTCACATGTCTGTAATTATGTGGTTTATAATAATATACGTATAATAATAATAGTAATAATAATAATATATTAATAATAATAATGACAATAATAATAATATATTAATAATAACAATATATGAAAATAACAATATTATATTAATAATAAAATAATAATAATAATGACAATAATAATAATAAGCAGAAGAAAAATAACAATAATAATAATAATAATAATATATGAAAAATAATAATAATAATAATAATAAAATAATAATAATAATAATATATATAAAATAATATTAATGTATTAATAATAATAACAATAATAATAATAATAATAATAATAATAATAATGGAAATAATAATAATAATAATGACAATAATATATTAATAATAATAACAATATTGAAAATAACAATAATAATAATATATTAATAATAAAAATAATAATAATATGACAATAATAATAATAAGAAGAAGAAAAATAACAATAATAATAATAATAATAATATATGAAAAATAATAATAATAATAATAATAATAATAATAATAATAAAATAATAATAAAATAATAATAATAATATATATAAAATAATAATAATGTATTAATAATAATAACAATAATAATAATAATAATAATAATAATAATGGAAATAAAAATAATAATAATAATAATAATAATAATAATAATAAGAAGAAGAAGAAGAAGAAGAAGAAGAAGAAGAAGAAGAAGAAGAAGAAGAAGAAGAAAAATAATAATAATAATAATATATGAAAAATAATAATAATAATAATAATATATTGGTGGTTGCCAGATCCTCCCTGTCCACAATTCTGTCTTCACTTCTGCACACATACAAGTATTTTTAAACAGTCTATAACAACCTCTTTGTAGCTTCACATCTCTTTATCAGACCGACCCCAGACCCCAGCTCACAGCGGCCTCACTCACCAATCACTGAGACTAATCCCACATATGCACCCAAGAAGAAAGAAGGAGTGGAGGGCTGGTTGTGGCAATCACAGGCGCAATTAAGAGCGGTGAAAGAGCCGAGATAGCCGAGCTTCAATCACGGCCGGTGCGAGAGCTGATAAGATTGTCTGGGTTTGAGCTGCCGTTCCTGCAGAGTTGAAGCCGAGAGGGACCAAAGACGGAGAGAGGAACATGAGGAAGGACAAGGGCGTGGTGTTTGGAGAATAATGGGACGTGTTGGATCACTACGACTGAGGTATAAGGGTCCAGGGGTCGAATCTCAGCCGTGCTATTGGCCGGTTGGGCGTCTGCATGGACATGGGGCCAAAAAGTGCGCTCTCAGTACCGGTCCCATGACCAGAGTTTGGTATGAGGACCAAGGTATGAGGTAGTGTCTGTACTGTAGATGGCTTGTTATAGACCGCCGTGCCACCTGAGTGCCATGCTGGAGTAGCAGAATCTTACTTAGCAAGATCTATTTTGACAGGACAAACATGCTATCAACCTGACCAAGCACCCAGCAGTCAGGAAGCTGTCCTGACAGTCACACTATACTTGATGATGTCTGGTTCATGACGTTCTAATGTCACTGTGATGACACAGAGTTCGAGTAAAATTTTACCAAAACATTTAGCACAAGGTGCTCGGGTGGAGTAGCGGTAAAACACGCTAGCACACCAGTGCTGACATCTCAAGCTCATGGGTTCGAATCTCAGCTCTGCTACCGGCAGGCTGATCCATCAGGTTTAATTGCCGAAGAGGAATCATCATGGCTGCTGTGATTACAATCTATGTCGCAGCACAGAGACGGGGGATAATAGGGATCAGTGCGTGACTCTCCGTGTGCGAGACCGAGCCCCATATGAACTCATCTCATGCAGGGTGGTACTGCACACGTGTCAGAGGGGGCGTGTGTTAGTCACGGCTCTCCTCGGTCAGCATCAGTAGAGAGGAAGAAAATGCGACTAAATTGGGAGGCGTCCAAAGACTTTTGCTCTCTCCAGCCTGAGTATTTTGAGCTCATGTTGAGCCAGACGGGGGGTAATAAAGGTCGTTATGCTGGATGTAATATCCATTATTCAGTGCTCAAGACGTGACTGATTAACACGGCTGAGAGGAGATTTAATTAGGATCGTTCTGTATCAGGAGGAAGAAGCTCCTCCTCCTCCTCGCTGTGGAGCAGGACCTGGACGTGTGGACTGTATTGTGTATCTTCACCGGTTTGGGGAAGGTCCCTTCCTGTCCCAGCATGTCTACAAAACCAGG
>NC_085991.1:52765714-52780714 GCF_030014385.1 Trichomycterus rosablanca | reverse complement strand
AAATCAGCAGGGGATCAAATACTTATTTCCCCCACTGTATATATATATATGTGTGTGTGTGTGTGTGTGTGTGTGTGTGTGTGTATGTATATGAGTGTATGTATATACAGTATGTGTGTGTGTGTATATATGTGCGTGTGTGCATGTGTGTGTGTGTATGTGTGTGTGTGTGTGTATGTGAGTGTATATGTGTATATATGTGTGTGTGTGTATGTGTGTGTGATATGAACAGATGCAAACTGCACTCTGTATGTGTGTGTATGTGTGTGTGTGTATGTGTGTGTGTGTGTATGTGTGTGTGTGGTTATGAATGATATGAACAGTCATACACACACACACACACACACAGTAATGAATTGTGAAGCGGCGGTGGATGATGGATTCCTCTCAGGCTAATAAGCACTATGCTAGCGGGCAGCGATCAGTCTGCACTGCCACATTAATAACACACAAACCCGAATTACACTTCTGTTACTGTGTGTGTGTGTGTGTGTGTGTGTGTGTGTGTGTGTGTGTGTGTGATGGATGGATGCCATCAGGCGTCTTTCAAAAGAAACACAACTAAGCAGCAGTAGCTGATGAACTGTGTGTGTGTGTGTGTGTGTGTGTGTGTGTCACTATGTGTATCACACTTCGTAACCAAAAGTATGTAGATGCAGAAGGTGGATTGGTACGTAGGCCTTCAGTGCCTTATGCCTGATGCCCGCTATGTCCAGATGGCACAGTACCCACCTCTAGACATCGCTAACATCAACATCAAAAAGCCAGTGCATCTTCACTAAACACATCATCCTGGTCAGGATCTCAGTTCCCCTTTCCCCAGTTTACTGCAGGACAACACAAACATCCAGAGGCAACAACAGCTCATCGGTACAGCTTTCCTGAGTAAGCAACACCTACTACTGGGTTTCAAACTGCCTGTGGAAGCAACACCAGAATGAGAGATGTTCCTCAGGTGCTTGATGACATACAAGCCTGAGAACAACCAGAGTCACTGCTAGAGAGGTGTAAAGCACCACCAGCACTGGACTCTGGACACCACTGCACCAGTTCTTAAGTGTGTGTGTGTGTGTGTATGTGTGTGTTTTAGTGTGTGTGTGTGTGTGTGTGTTAGTATGTGTGTGTGTGTGTGTGTGAGTGTGTGAGTCTGTGTGTGTGTGTGTTAGTGTGTGTGTGTGTGTGTGTGTTAGTATGTGTGTGTGTGAGTCTGTGTGTGTGTGTGTGTGTTTGTGTGTGTGTGTTACTGTGATAGTGTGTGTGTGTGTTACTGTGTTAGTGTGCGTGTGTGTGTGTTAGTGTGTGTGTGTGTGTTACTGTGTTATTGTGTGTGTGTGTGTGTTACTGTGTTAGTGTGTGTGTGTGTGTTACTGTGTTAGTGTGTGTGTGTGTGTTAATGTGTTAGTGTGTGTGTGTGTGTGTGAGTATGTGAGTATGTGTGTGTTACTGTGTTAGTGTGTGTGTGTGTGTGAGTATGTGTGTGTGTGTGAGTATGTGTGTGTGTGTGTGTTACTGTGTTAGTGTGTGTTACTGTGTTAGTGTGTGTGTATGTGTGTGTGTGTTACTGTGTTAGTGTGTGTGTGTGTTACTGTGTTAGTGTGTGTGTGTGTGTTTGTGTTACTGTGTTAGTGTGTGTGTGTGTTACTGTGTTAGTGTGTGTGTGTGTGTGTGTTACTGTGTTAGTGTGTGTGTGTGTGTGTGAGTATGTGTGTGTGTGTGAGTATGTGTGTGTGTGTGTGTACCAGGATCATGTGTCCAGTAGAAATGTCCATGTTACTCTGAGCCGGTTCCTCACTCCATGACGAGGTGCTGCTCCGTGCTGATGGACTCTGAGCCGCCGCCGCCGCCGCCCCGTCGCTGAACTGTGAGGAGACGCTGTTGATCCGGGACGTGTGGGTGGTGTGGAAAACATCGCAACCTCGCTCGGCCATCCGCTGCCGACACAGATCCTGACCACGGGGGAGGAGAGAGCAGACGATACCACCAATAAACCAACAACTTCTACCAGTATATAATAATCCACTCATTTATTCATTCATTTATTTATTCACTCACTCACTCACTCACTCACTCACTCACTCACTCACTCATTAATGAATTCATTTTCAATAGTAGTTTCAGCCGGTCAGGGTCACAGTGGGCACCTGGAACGCCAGGCACAATGCAGAAATAAGATCTGAACAAAGCACAGCAGGACAACACGATTATTACCATTTATTCACCCCCACTTGCACACTGGGGCAACTTAGAGCAGCCAATTCAGCCAGTCCCCCAAAAACCTTTAGGAAAATGTAAAGAACATGCAAAACTCTGCACAGAAAGTGGCGAGATGCATAGATTTAACTTAGGTCTCTCCTGGATATGTGTTGCTTTTCTCACTCTTCTTATTATTTTTACTTAACTACTTTAACAACTATTATTTATGTATTTTATTATTATTATTATTATTTTATTATTATTGTTATTATTATTGTATTATTATTTTATTTTATTGTATTAATTATTTTTTTATTATTATTATTTTATTAATATTTTATTTCATTAATTATTATTATTATTATTTTATTGTTATTTTATTATTATTTTATTTTATTAATTTTTTCTTTATTATTATTATTTTATAATTATTTTATTTTATTTTATTAATAATAATAATTATTATTATTATTTATTTTTTTATTAATTATTATTATTATTATTATTATTATTTTAATATTTTATTTTATGTATTATTATTATTATTATATTATTGTTATTATTATTATTATTGTTATTATTATTATTATTGTTATTATTATTATTATTTTATTATCATTATAATTATTACTATTATTATTATTATTTTACTATTGTTATTTAATTTTTTTAATTATTTTAGTATTATTATTATTTTATTTTATTTTATTTTATTTTAATAATAATAACAATAATAATAATAATTATTATTATTATTATTATTATTATTATTTTATTATTTTATTTTATTTATTTATTATTATTATTATTATATTATTATTATTATTTATTTTATTTTATTTTATTTTATTTTATTTTATTTTATTTTATTTTATTTTATTTTAATTATTATTATTACCAGTATTTTTTACTTATTTACTTATTTTATTAATTATGTATTTATTTATTTATTTTATTTTAGTTTAACTCATACGGGTCAGTGGAGTAAAAGTGATATCTGTGGTGATGAATCCTCCATTTCAGTCTCTGTTTACAAATAAATAATTAATAAATGAGTAAAGTCGTAGCATGTATGACCAGCATGGGGGAATTGGAAATGACCAAGGGGGGCGGGGGGTGGGGGGGCAGAAGGAGAAATGAAGGCTGTCGTTTGTACGTTCGTTCGGTCTGTCTGTCGTTCGTTCTGTCTGTCTGTCGTTCTGTCTGTCTGTCTGTCTGTCTGTCTGTTGTTTTGTCTGTCTGTCTGTCGCTCGTTCTGTCTGACGTTCGTTCTGTCTACCTGTCGTTCGTTCTGTCTGTCATTCTGTCTGTTGTTCGTTCAGTCAGTCTGTCGTTCGTTCTGTCTGTCATTCTGTCTGTTGTTCGTTCAGTCAGTCTGTCGTTCGTCCTGTCTGTCGTTCTGTCTATCTGTCTGTCTGTCGTTTGTCTGTTTTGTCTGTCTGTCGTTCATTCTGTCTGTCATTCTTTCTGTCTGTCTTTCTGTCCTTCGTACGTTTGTTCTGTCTGTCTGTCGTTTCTTCTGTCTGTCTGTCTTTCATTCTGTCTGTCTGTCTTTCTGTCTATCTGTCTGTTATTCTTTCTTTCTTTCTTTCTGTCTGTCTGTCTTTCTTTCTTTCTAAGTTATCTGTGTTGCTGAGCTTGTGGGGGAGGTGATGGGTAGTGTGGGGGGGGGTCGTTCACCCCTGTCTGTGGAATACTAAACAAGGTTGCCAGATCTCAGGAAACTCCACCTTCTACATTCATTATTTCTGGATATTAAAAGCTCTATCAGTCTATCAGAGCCGCTCTGACCCGGTGAGACGCCGGCGTCGGTTTCCTCACCACACAGAAATGAAAATCGATAAGACATAATTAAAGAGAGGAACAAAGAACCCTGGGAAAGAGACGCAAACACGCCGCAAGCTAACCGCTCGATAACGCTCACTTCACTCGGACCGGCAGGTGCGGAGCGTCCCGGTGGTCACAGAGAATTTTTTTACCCCGTTTGTTTTAAACAAAATGCGCGGCGACTATTAAATATTGAAGCCGACGGAGCAGGCGGGTGGCGGGGGGCGGTGAGGTGCGTGGGGGGGTAGCTAGCTCTCGCCTCTCCGAATGGCAGCTGAGCCAGATGAAAAAATCAATAGAGCACCAGGAAGCCGTGGGGAAAAGGTCACACCACCAGCTCATTTCCCTGCTAAAAGCGCCCCGCCGCAATTAGAACCCGCGCTCCCCGGCGCTGCCACCGTACCGGGATCCGTGTTCGCGCAATTAGCGGCGAGAAGCGCGGCTAATTGCACCCACTTTGTTTATTCCTGCTCGATTTTTCAGCTTCCGAAATGTCAATAATTAACGAAGGAATTTTATTAATACGATTCAGCACCTCAAAGGAAGTTCACTCGGATTACGTTCACCAACAGCATCAATTCTGACTCATCCATCGAACCCATCGACGGGGGGGGTCCACGGTGGCACAGCAAGTAGTGGCACCATGGTCCTAAAGACTGAGGTTCAAACCTCACCTCTAGTCACTGGTTACATGAGGGAGTGAAGGAGGGATGCTGGGATCTGTGTTTCTTTAAGTGGTAGCTTAGTGGTTAAGGTATTGGGCTTCTAATCAGAAGGTCAATGGTTCAAGTCCCACCACTGCCAATCTGCCACTCTTGGACCCTTCAGTAAAGGTAATCCAAAAGTTGCTTGTCAAGTGGTAGCTTAGAGGTTAACGTATTGGGCTTCTAATCAGAAGGTCAATGGTTCAAGTCCCACCACTGCCAATCTGCCACTCTTGGACCCTTCAGTAAAGGTAATCCAAAAGTTGCTTGTCAAGTGGTAGCTTAGAGGTTAACGTATTGGGCTTCTAATCAGAAGGTCAATGGTTCCTGTCCCATCACTGCCAATCTGCCACTGCTGGACCCTTGAGTAAGGGTAATCCAAAGCTCTAGTAATCCAAAGCTCTAGTAATCAGAAGGTTGTGGGTTTGAGCCCCACCACAGCTAAGAACCCACTCTTGGGCCCTTGAGTAAAGGTAAGCCAAAGGTAGCAGGTTCAAGTGGTAGCTTAGAGGTGAAGGTACTGGACTTCTAATTGAAAGATCAATAATTTAAGCCCCACCACTGCCAATCTGCCATTGTTGGACCCATAAGTGAGGGCAATCCAAAGGTCTAGTAATCAGAAGGTTGTGGGTTTGAGCCCCACCACTCTTGGGCCCTTGAGTATAAGTAATCCAAAGGTTTCTGGTCAAGTGGTAGCTTAGTAATTAAGGTGCTGGACTTCTAATTTAACAGTAACTAGTTAAAGTGGTAGCTTAGTGGTTAAGGTACTGGACTTCTAATCGGAAGGTTATTGGTTCATACCCCACAGTCTGCCCCACTTGGGCCCCTGTTGAACCCTTGAGCAGGGCAAATCCAAAGGTCTAGTAATCTAAAGATCATTGCTTAAAGTGGTAGCTTGGTGGTTAATGTTATGGATTTCTAATCAGAAGGTCAATGGTTCATGTCCCACCACTGCCAATCTGCCACTGTTGGACCCAAAAGTAAGGGTAATCCAAAGGTCTAGTAATCAGAAGGTTGTGGGTTTCAGACCCACCACAGCTAAGAAGCCACTCTTGGGTCCTTCAGTAAGGGTTGCTGGTCAAGTGGTAGCTTAGTAATTAAGGTGCTGGACTTCTAATCAGAAGGTCGATGGTTTAAGTCCCACCACTGCCAATCTGCCACTCTGGGGCCACTGAGTAAGGGTAATCCAAAGGTTACCTGGACTTCTAATAAGAAGGTCAATGGTCCATGCCCCACCTGAGCAAGGTGTTGTATTCAGTCACAATTATTCAGCAGTGGTTAAAGTACTGGCCTTGTAATCAGAAGGTTGCTGGTTTGAGCCCCCACCACAGCCAAGAAGACACTGTTGGGCCCCAAAACCAAGGCCCTTAATCTACAGTTGGTGAAAGTGTGTTTATTAGTGGTCCAGAAATAAACTCTAGATACAGATTTGATTCAAAACACATCACACACTTAATCAGTGGTCTCTTTATGACATCACAACTGCTGACCAATCAGCTGACCAATCAGAATCAAGCTCAGCAGTCAGTGTGACATCATACAAACTGAAAAATCAACAAAGACGCTTAACATCCACCCTGGACGTACTTTGTCTTTCTTTTGGGACTTGGAACAGTTTTTACCCCCAATGCCCTTCCTGATGCAACCCTCCTATTTCTATCCGGGCTCAGGACCTGCACTGAGGGTGCACTGCCACCCAGTTTTCCAGACATTGGCCAATTATGTCATAGCAGACGCCCGACCGGCTGATAGCACTGCTGTGATTCAATCACTGGATCCACAGAGCTCACAATTGGCTGGCGTACTTTACTGCTGCGCCACAAACACGCCAATCGATGAAATGTTGACCTACTTGTGACATCACAAGTACTCACCCAACAAACAGACCAATGAGAGTCAAGACTGTGAGACTCAAATAACATAATCTACAGCATGTGGACCTGGTCTGCTCATGACACCAGCGACCTTTTAAGTACTAGTCCAGTACCTTAACTGCTAGGCTACAATTGCCCTGCCCTTTAATCAGGATCAAAGGAGGCACGGAGGCTCACAGCAAGAAGGTCCTGGGTTCAATTCTCAGATGGAGCAATTCGGGTCCTTTCTGTGTCTGTGTGGGTTTCCTCTGGGAGCTCCGGTTTCCTCCCACAGACCAAAAATGTCTGCCCTGTGAAGGATTGGCACCCTGTCCAGGTTGTTTCTGTAAGCCTTGTGACCATTGAGAGCTGGTATAGGCTCCTGCACCCCGTGACCCTGATTAGGATAAGCGGCCAATCATCTATCAAAACTTGGCACTTTTCTTACCCAATTCATACCCTTGAGGTAAGACACTATCTGGGTGAAGGTTGACAAAGTAACGTTATAAAAATAATAGAAATTCAGGACCTCACACGATTACATCTTTACATTATTATGACATCACAATCTCTCACCAATAAACCACCTCAGTGTTCCCGGTAAGCCGAGGGTCGTGATCTCACCTGGTAGGCGGTCGTGGCATCGTTTCCTGGTTCCGTCCCGATTCCGACCAGCTTCTCCTTCAGCTCGTAACCGGAGTGACGGCGTACGCAGAAGAGCGCCCCCGACAGGCCGAGCACGACGGCGACGAACGCCGCCGACACCAGCATCAGCACCAGGAAGTTGTCGGGCTCCAGGTGGCTCTGCTTTACAACCGGGATGTGATTCAGTCTGGACCTCTGAAATATAAAAAATAAATAAATAAATAAAAGTGGGTGGGGTTTATCATCATTACAAATCTGATTACAAAATGAACTGAATGCTGCATATTAATAATATTAATAATAATAATAATAATAATAATAATAATAATTAATAATTAATAATTAATAATCATTAATAATAATAATTATAATATTAATAATAAAAATAATAATAATAATAATTATTATTATTATATTAATAATAAAAATAAAAAATAATAATAATGATAATAATAACAATTAATAATAATAATTATTATTATAATATTAATAATAGAAATAATAAAAATAATAATAATAATAATAATAATAATAATCATAATAATCATAATAATCATAATAATAATAATCAATAAAACACCACACTGTGAATAAAATGGTGCAAAAAACATCCAGTAAACAGCAATTCTGGGGGTGGAAATGACTAAAGAAGAGTCTAATGTCTAAACTATATGCCCAAAAATATGTGGACACCCGACCATGAGCTTATTAGACATCCGAAAGTCCAAAATTGTGGATTATGTTATAAACTAGACACCCAGTTTGTGTCTATAAAAACCACTACCAAGATTTAGAAGTGCGCCTCTGGGAATTTGAACCCATTCAAAACAAAACAGTGATTTTAAGGTCGGGCGCTGATGTTGGGTGAGAAGGTCTGAATTGAAATCAGCCTTCCGATTCATCCCAGTAGTGATCAGTGGGGTTGAGGTCAGGACTTTGCTCAGGTCAGAAGAATCTCCAGACCAGCTCATCACACCAAACCTTGTCTTTATAGAAATGCCTCGTATACAATTGTATACAGGAGCACAGTCATGCTAGAACATATGGACCTTCCCTAAACCGTTACCCAAGAGCTAGAAATTTTTATATGGTATTGTGGATATTCACACACACACACACACACACACACACACACACACACACACACAGAGCTCCGGTCCGGTCCTGGCAGGGTGAAGCGTGCCACTACTGAGCAATTAGGACGCTCCGTACCCTGACAAGCTTGTTGCTAATTAGCCTCGGGTTTGGCAGTGTGTGTGTGTGTGTGTGTGTGTGTGTGTGTTTGTGAGGGGGAGTTTGGGGGTATAAAAACTTGGCTGGACCCCTCAGAAAATGAAAATGTGTGTGTGTGTGTGTGGGGGGGGGGGGTGAAATCTGTACATCCAAGGAGCTAAACCCTCTTAGTCGTGTCCAAATTGGGATGGGGGGGGGGGCAGGCTTGTTAGGGCCTTAGAAAGGAGAACTAGGGGGCAGATTTTGGTACAGGAGGGCAAATCAGTGTGTGTGTGGGGGCGTGGGGGAATTTTTAGAGCACTATATGGCCAAAAGTACTAGGACGCCCTTCTAATTTTTAAATTCACGTGTTTCAGCCACAACAGTTGCTAACAGGTGTAATAAATCAATGATATAAAGTAAATTAGATGCTTTCAACTTCGCAGCAACAGTTTAGGGAAGGTCCTGTCCTGTTTCAGCATGAAGAAATGCTGCACAGAGACCCTGATTGATCTCAGCTCCACTCAACAGCTCTGGGATTAAGGGCAGCGGCCACTCAGTGGTTAAGGTACTAGACTAGTAATCACAAGGTTGTCTGCTGAAGGCCCAACCCTGCCAGAGTTGCCACTTGCCACTGTTGGACCCCTGAGCAAGGCCCTTAACCCCCACTTGCTCAAAATGTATTCTGTCATAGTTGTATGTTGCTTTGGATAAATGTCTCTGCTAATTGCCATGAATGTAAATGTATCATCAACATCAGTGCCCAGCCATACTGACAGGGTAGGCACAAATTCCCGCAGACATAGTTCAGAGTCCTGTGAAAAGCCTTCTGGCTCTTTTAATACCGTTCGTTCTGTTTATAGTTTAAATTAATTCAGCAATCACCTTATATTGAATTCAAGAGTTCAAATAAATTAATAAATTAATAAAGTATTATTAATAATAATAATAATAATAATAAATAATAATAATAAAAATAATAATAATAATATTATAATAATAATAAAAATAATATAAAAATAATATGAAAAAAAAATATAATAATAATATAGTAATAATAAAAAAATAATATTAATAATAATAATAATAATAATAATAAAGTAAGTATATTTATAATAATAATAATAAAATAATAAAACAATAATAATAATAATATAGTAATTATATTTATAATAATATTAATAAAATAATAATAATATAGTAAGTATATTTACAATAATAATAATATAGTAATTATATTTAAAATAATAATAATAGCAGTAGTAATGATAATAGGAATAATAAAAATAATAGAAATAATAAGTAAAAAAGAAAATTCTAATATCATTAAATAATTATAATAATAATAATATTAAAATAATAACAAAACAATAATAATAATAATAATAATAAAAATAAAATAATAATAATAATAATAATAATAATAATGGGACTAAGCTACAAAGGAATAAAAACATAAAAACATATAGACACAAGCGTAAATCTATTTTTTTTTTAAAGCACAGTTCAGATTTCTGGCTGTGTTCACTCTGAGAACGTGTGTGTGTGTGTGTGTGTGTGTGTGTGTGTGTGTGTGTGTGTGTGTGTGTGTGAAATTTTGGAGACGCTCTCTGTCCGTACAGCCGCTCCCGATTCAGTGTGAGTACCGATTCATCACGGATTAGCCTCAGCACTATTCATCCTCTCTCTGCGCTATTGTTGAGGCCGGGGCGGCTGTCTGTCCTGACATCAAACACACCAAAGGAAAGAAAAGAGAAAGCAGGGCTTTACTGAACCCCCCCCCAGCACCACCCCAACACCACCCCAGCACCCCCAGTGTGGGCTCAGCGCAGGCTCAGAGCGGCCTCGGTGCTCTCAATCGAATTACATGCAACGATCCTCGACATGAAAAGCCCTTCCTGAGAAGAAAAGAAGTGCGCGCTCGGAACCGCTCCGATCACAACCGCAATTAATCCTCACCAAGCGAATAAAGAAACACCAGGAACAATAAAATAATTATATTTTAATAAAAAAAAACACATCTCGTAATATACAATTATTATTTAATTATTATTTTATTATAATAACAATTTACATAGATTACATACATTATTTAATATATTTTTATTTATTTATTTATTCATTTATTTTTTTATTTTTTTATTTATTTGTTTTTTATTTTATTTATTTTCATTTAAATATATTCATTACATATATTCATTTATTTATACATATTAACACATTTATTTATTCATCTCATTTATTCTTCTCATTTATTTATCTTTATTTATTTATTTTTTAATTTTCATTTTATTCATTTTTAATTATTTATTTATTATTTATTTATTTATTTAACTTTTTTTTTTTTTTTTTTTTTTTTTTTTTACTTATTTATTCATTTCACCTAACAACCAGCCGATGTGTCAATAAAAAAAAAAGACACAAAGCATCGAGTCTCAACAGCAGATACACAACACAGTTCAGTCAGACGAGGAGAAAATACTCAACACAAAGCCTCAGGCTTACATGGATCATCTACTGACAACAGAGGACCGAAATCCCCATAAGCAAAGTCCAAATCCACACCAAAAAAAATTCTACGCGATGAAGCCACGTCAGAAAAACCATTTAAATAAAAGCTGCACAGCGTACAGAAGAGACACGAAGAATTAAAAAAAGAAAGAAAGAGACGGAGACGGACGAGCGGGGGAGCGGTGTGTCCCTGTTCCTGTGCACTCGGCCGCAGGGGATTGAATTGGACTTGCAAATGTGTCTCAGCGTGTGGGTGGAGTGAGAGGATGGAAAACTGAGACTTCTATTTAAATATAAAATAAAATAAAATAAATAAATAAATGAAATAAATAAATGATTATATATATACATACACCGAACAGCCATAACATTAAAACCACCTCCTTGTTTCTACACTCACTGTCCATTTTATCAGCTCCACTTACCATATAGAAGCACTTTGTAGTTCTACAATTACTGACTGTAGTCCATATGTTTATCTACATGCTTTGTTACCCCCTTTCATGCTATTCTTCAATGGTCAGGACCCCCACAGGACCACCACAGAGCAGGTATTATTTATCTCAGCACTGCAGTGACACTGACATGGTGGTGGTGTGTTAGTGTGTGTT
Source organism: Trichomycterus rosablanca (assembly GCF_030014385.1). NCBI lineage: Eukaryota > Metazoa > Chordata > Actinopteri > Siluriformes > Trichomycteridae > Trichomycterus > Trichomycterus rosablanca. The sequence goes on along the minus strand of NC_085991.1, from coordinate 52,769,158 downwards.
GTGCTGGTATCAGTGGATCAGACACAGCAGCGCTGCTGGAGTTTTTAAACACCGTGTCCACTCACTGTCCACTCTATTAGACACTCCTACCTAGTTGGTCCACCTTGTAGATGTAAAGTCAGAGACGATCGCTCATCTATCGCTGCTGTTTGAGTCGGTCATCTTCTAGACCTTCATCAGTGGTCACGGGACGCTGCCCACGGGGCGCTGTTGGCTGGATATTTTTGGTTGGTGGACTATTTTCAGTCCAGCAGTGACAGTGAGGTATTTAAAAACTCCAGCAGCGCTGCTGTGTCTGATCCACTCATACCAGCACAACACACACTAACACACCACCACCATGTCAGTGTCACTGCAGTGCTGAGAATGATCCACCACCTAAATGATACCTGCTCTGTGGTGGTCCTGTGGGGGTCCTGACCATTGAAGAACAGCATGAAAGGGGGCTAACAAAGTATGTAGATAAACATATGGACTACAGTCAGTAATTGTAGAACTACAAAGTGCTTCTATATGGTAACTGGAGCTGATAACATGGAGAGTGAGTGTAGAAACAAGGAGGTGGTTTAAATGTTATATATATATATACAGGGGTTGGACAAAATAACTGAAACACCTGTCATTTTAGTGTGGGAGGTTTCATGGCTAAATTGGACCAGTCTGGTGGCCAATCTTCATTAATTGCACATTGCACCAGTAAGAGCAGAGTGTGAAGGTTCAATTAGCAGGGTAAGAGCACAGTTTTGCTCAAAATATTGCAATGCACACAACATTATGGGTGACATACCAGAGTTCAAAAGAGGACAAATTGTTGGTGCACGTCTTGCTGGCGCATCTGTGACCGAGACAGCAAGTCTTTGTGATGTATCAAGAGCCACGGTATCCAGGGTAATGTCAGCATACCACCAAGAAGGACAAACCACATCCAACAGGATTAACTGTGGACGCAAGAGGAAGCTGTCTGAAAGGGATGTTCGGGTGCTAACCCGGATTGTATCCAAAAAACATAAAACCACGGCTGCCCAAATCACGGCAGAATTAAATGTGCACCTCAACTCTCCTGTTTCCACCAGAACTGTCCGTCGGGAGCTCCACAGGGTCGATATACACGGCCGGGCTGCTATAGCCAAACCTTTGGTCACTCGTGCCAATGCCAAACGTCGGTTTCAATGGTGCAAGGAGCGCAAATCTTGGGCTGTGGACAATGTGAAACATGTATTGTTCTCTGATGAGTCCACCTTTACTGTTTTCCCCACATCCGGGAGAGTTACGGTGTGGAGAAGCCCCAAAGAAGCGTACCACCCAGACTGTTGCATGCCCAGAGTGAAGCATGGGGGTGGATCAGTGATGGTTTGGGCTGCCATATCATGGCATTCCCTTGGCCCAATACTTGTGCTAGATGAACACCTTTCACCTCTCACCTTTCAAAAGTTTAAGAAGTGTGAAGTGAATTAATGCTGTCCATCGTTTCTCCTCTCAGAAGCTCTCAGGACCATCAGAGAGCATCAGTGACCATCAGAGACCATCAGAGAGCATCAGTGACCATCAAAGACCATCAGAGACCATGAGAGAGCATCAGTGAGCACCAGAGGCCATCAGAGACAATCAGAGAGCATCAGAGACTGTCAGAGACTATCAGTAAACATCAGAGGACATCAGAGACAATCAGAGAGCATCGGAGAGCATCAGAGACCATCAGTGACCATCAGAGAGCATTAGAGAGGATCAGAGACCATCAGAGACCAACAGAGACCATCAGTGACCATCAGAGACCAACAGAGAGCATCAGTGACCATCAGAGGCCATCAGAGACAATCAGAGAGCATCAGGGACCGTCAGAGACCGTCAGTGACCGTCAGAGACCATCAGAGACCATGAGGTCGGTCCAGTCACCTCCTCATTGTTAAATTTACATTTATCATTGAATACAACTGAGCAATTGAGGGTTAGGGGCCTTGCTCAGGGGCCCAACAGCAATCAAGCCAGAGATCAAATAGTCAATATATGCAGAGGAGACTTGCACCAACATTAACACTGACAGCAACGTTAACGAGTGCTCACAGAGCTTTCAACAGAAACTTGGCAACTTGGTGATGGGGCTTGAACCAACAACCTTCTGATTACTAGTCCAGTACCTTTAAACACTGAGACACTGAGCCTGTACTGTAATGCATAATGACCGCAAATGGACCTGGACTTAGGTGATCAATCTATGTGGAGGAGACCTACACCAGCATTAACACTGGTGGCAGCTTGATGATGGGGCTTGAACCAGCAACCTTCTGATTACTAATCCAGTTTACTGATCACCTGAGACTGACCGAATAATGATTGTAAGTGGACCTGGATTCAAACGGTCAATGTATGTGGACAAGGCCTAGGCCAACATTAACACTAACACCAATGTTAATGAGCCCTCACAAAAAAGTGGCAGCTTGGCGATGGGGCTTGAACCGGCAACCTTCTGATTACCTCAGTTCCTTCACCACTGAATCTGTTAGCAAATGGACCTGGAATCAAGCGGTCAATGTATGTGGAGGAGACCTAGACTAACACTAATGTCAAAGAGAGTGGCAACTTGGTGATGGGGCTTGAACCAGCAACCTTCTGATTACTAGTCCAGTTCCTTTACCACTGACCCTGTCTGCAAATGGACCTGGAATAAAGCAGTCAATATTTGTGGACGAGACCCAGGCCAACATTAACACTAACACCAATGTTAATGAGCCCTCACAAAACAGTGGCAGCTTGGCGATGGGGCTTGAACCGGCAACCTTCTGATTACTAGTCCGGTTCCTTCACCACTGAGCCTGTGCTGACCAAATAACGATTGCAAGTGGACATGGACTCAAAGCTGTAGTTGAACAACTCAAAGTTGTAGCCTAGTGGTTAAGGTAGTGGACTAGTAATCGGAAGGTTGCTGGTTCAAACCCCACCACTGCCAGGTTGCTGTTGTTGGGTCCTTGAGCAAGGCCCTTAACCCTCAGTTGCTTAGACTGTAAGTCGCTTTAGATAAAAGTGTAAAATGTAATGAGATTTCACAGAGCTCTCAACAGTGTCAAGCTGATGATGGGGTTTGAACCGACAACCTTCTGATTACTAGTCCAGTCCAGTCTGTTTCGATCGAATAATAATTGCAAATGTACCTGCACTTAAGCCATATGTATGCAAAAGGAGGTGGTGGGGCTTGAACCAGCAACCTTCTGATTAATACAACACCAGCGTAACGAGTCCTCACAGCGCTGCAACACCTACACCGTACAGCAGCTACAAGAACAAACACCTACGTGGGGTAATCAGCTCTGGAATCAACACCTGGGACTCAACAAGCTTGAATTTGCTCTTACGTGGGCGGGTGTGGTACCTGTAGGTTCCCTGAAGGAGGAACGGGGTTTGTGTGCCCTCTACTGCTGAAATCACAGCACTGCAGTGACACTGACATGG
>NC_085991.1:52750714-52760714 GCF_030014385.1 Trichomycterus rosablanca | reverse complement strand
TACAGACTGTGTTAAATAATGATGAATAAAAAGTTGGAATCGTGAGCGACCCGCGTTCCCTCCCGCCACGTGAAGCGCAATCGCACCCGAGTCACGTATCGGTACGGAGGAGCATCGTGATGGAAAGTTTAGCTCAGGCTGGCTATTCTACATCAAATATCACACACACACACACACACACACACACACACACGCACACACACTCGCACTATCAAACACAAGCGGCGTTTGTTTGTTACCTGGATCCGTCCTCGCCGCTCGGGTTGCCATCACGGTCCTCAGATCCCCACAATCCTGAACTGCTTCAATTCGATATTTACAATCGAATAAAGTTAAAATAAATAGATAATAAATAAAACTGAAGGTACGGCGGCGGATTTCACCCGAAGCTGCAGCTCTCGCGCTCTCTCTCTCTCTCTCTCCTCGCGAATGCTCGAATGCGAGAACGTGCCGAATGCGAGTGGTTTTTTTTTTTTCTCCCCTCTCTCTCCACGCCGCCCCTCCTTATATCCGCGGACTGGCTGTCTGCGGCACATGTCATCCAAACCGGTTGCTATAGCGATGCCTCCACATGTTGCCGACAGCGAGAGAGCGAGAGAGCGAGAGCGCGAAGAAACGAGCGAGAGATGCTAATAAGTCCCGGGTTGATAAGGACGGCTCGAGAGCTTGTCACTCATTTGTTCAGCTGCTTGAACCCCCCCTAAATACCCCTTAATGCCCCCCATGAACCCCGACCCACCCGCTTTCCCTGCGTTCCACCGCTATTATCACCGGTAGTGGTTCTAGTGACCACGGTCAGTCTCCGCGGGTCGAGGGCATCCTTTGGCCGACATACATCAATCCAGACGAGACCAAATACAGTTGCGCAATCAAAGGTTAAGGGCCTCGCTCAGGGGCCCGACAGTTGCAGCTTGGTGGTGCTGGGGCTTGAACTCGTAACCTTCTGATTACTAGTCTAGTACCTTACCTGTCGCCTTACTACACAGTAACATTACAAAGCAACTTGGATAAAATTACGTCCAAAAATAGTTGCGCAATCGAGAGTTAAGGGCCTTGCTTAAGGGCCCAACAGTGGCACCTTGGTGGTGGTGGCGCTTAAACTCATAACCTTCTGATCACTAGACCAGTACTTAGCCCTACTACACAGTTACATCAGCAGACGCTTTTATCCAAAAGTGACCGAATACAATTGCACAATCGAGGGTTAAGGGCCTCGCTCAGGGGCCCAACAGTGACAGCTTGGTGGTGCTGGGGCTTGAACTCATAACCTTCTAATCATTATTCCAGTACCTTAACTGCCGCCCTATTGCACAGTTACATCAGCAGACGCTTTTATCCAGAAGTGATTAAATACAGTTGTGTAATCGAGGGTTAAGGGCCTCGCTCAGGGGCCCAACAGTGACAGCTTGGTGGTGCTGGGGCTTGAACTCATAACCTTCTAATCATTATTCCAGTACCTTAACTGCCACCCTATTGCACAGTTACATCAGCAGACGCTTTTATCCAGAAGTGATTAAATACAGTTGTGTAATCGAGGGTTAAGGGCCTCGCTCAGGGGCCAGACAGTGGCAACTTGGTGGTGCTGGGGTTTAAACTCATAACCTTCTGATTACTGGTCTAGTACCTTAACCGCCGCCCTACTTACACAGTTACATCATAAAGCGACTTGGATAAAATTACATCCGAATACAATTGCGCAATCAAGGGTTAAGGGCCTTGCTCAGGGGCCCAACAGTAGCAGCTTGGTGGTTCTGGGGCTTGAACTGTTAACCCTCTGATTACTAGTCCAGCACTTAGCCCTATTACACAGTTACATCAGCAGACGCTTTTACTCAAAAGTAACCGAATACAGTTGCGCAATCGAGGGTTAAGGGCCTCGCTCAGGGGCCCGACAGTGGCTGGGGCTTGAACTCATAACCTTCTGATCACTAGTCCAGTAGTCCACATACTTCTGGCTATATAGTGTATGTTTCAATACTCGCCTATCTTAAACCTTACAGCTGCTACAGGAACACTACACCAGACTCCAGGACTCCACCGAACCACAGTGGGAGCCACACTGTAAACTATACGGTCAAAAGTATTGGGACGCCCTTTATAATGACTGAATTCAGATGTTTCAGCCACAGCAGTCGCTAAAAGGTGTAATAAATCAGTGATATAAAGGAAAGCACACGCGGGAAAAGTTTAGGGAAGGTCCTGTCCTGGTCCTGATTGTAGACGTGGTGTTAAACCTGCCGTCCGTTTACTTTTGATCATGTGTGTGTGTGTGTGTGTGTGTGTGTGTCAGATGCAGATGATGATTGTTCTGGATCCCTCTCGACCTCCATCAGCTCAGCTGCTTCTGTCACCAACACAATACACACACACACACACACACACACACTACATGCTTATGCACACACACATACTACACACATTACACATTTATGTACATACAAACACACACATACTACACACTTACGCACACACACACAGACTACACACACAATAAACACACACTACACACTTATGCACACACATGCACAGATTACACACACATTACACACACCTAGCAATACACATTATGCACACACACATTTGACCTTTATGTACACACACATACTACACACGTATGTACACACACATGTACACACACTACACACTTATGCACACACACATACTACACGCGTATGTACACACACATGCACACACACTACACACTTATGCAAACACACACACACATACTACACATTATGCACACACACACACACTACACATTTATGCACACACACACACATACTAAACATTATGCACACACACACACACATACTACACACTTATGCACACACACACATACTACAAACTTATGCTCACACACACACACATACTACACATTATGCACACACACACACACATACTACACACTTATGCTCACACACACACACATACTACACACTTATGCTCACACACACACACATACTACACACTTATGCTCACACACACACACATACTACACACTTATGCTCACACACACACACATACTACACATTATGCCCACACACACACACACACACACACACACATACTACACACTTATGCTCACACACACACACATACTACACATTATGCACACACACACACACACACACTACACACTTATGCTCACACACACACACATACTACACACTTATGCTCACACACACACACATACTACACACTTATGCTCACACACACACACACATACTACACACTTATGCTCACACACACACACATACTACACACTTATGCTCACACACACACACATACTACACATTATGCACACACACATACTACACACTTATGCTCACACACACACACATACTACACATTATGCACACACACACACTACACATTTATGCACACACACACACTACAAATTATGCACACACACACACATACTACACATTATGCACACACACACATACTACACATTTATGCACACACACACATACTACACATTATGCACACACACACATACTACACACGTACAGTGTATCACAAAAGTGAGTACACCCCTCACATTTCTGCAAATATTTCATTATATCTTTTCATGGGACAACACTATAGACATGAAACTTGGATATAACTTAGAGTAGTCAGTGTACAGCTTGTATAGCAGTGTAGATTTACTGTCTTCTGAAAATAACTCAACACACAGCCATTAATGTCTAAATAGCTGGCAACATAAGTGAGTACACCCCACAGTGAACATGTCCAAATTGTGCCCAAATGTGTCGTTGTCCCTCCCTGGTGTCATGTGTCAAGGTCCCAGGTGTAAATGGGGAGCAGGGCTGTTAAATTTGGTGTTTTGGGTACAATTCTCTCATACTGGCCACTGGATATTCAACATGGCACCTCATGGCAAAGAACTCTCTGAGGATGTGAGATATAGAATTGTTGCTCTCCACAAAGATGGCCTGGGCTATAAGAAGATTGCTAACACCCTGAAACTGAGCTACAGCATGGTGGCCAAGGTCATACAGCGGTTTTCCAGGACAGGTTCCACTCAGAACAGGCTTCGCCAGGGTCGACCAAAGAAGTTGAGTCCACGTGTTCGGCGTCATATCCAGAGGTTGGCTTTAAAAAATAGACACATGAGTGCTGCCAGCATTGCTGCAGAGGTTGAAGACGTGGGAGGTCAGCCTGTCAGTGCTCAGACCATACGCCGCACACTGCATCAACTCGGTCTGCATGGTCGTCATCCCAGAAGGAAGCTGACGCACAAGAAAGCCAGCAAACAGTTTGCTGAAAACAAGCAGTCCAAGAACATGGATTACTGGAATGCCCTGTGGTCTGACGAGACCAAGATAAACTTGTTTGGCTCAGATGGTGTCCAGCATGTGTGGCGGCGCCCTGGTGAGAAGTACCAAGACAACTGTATCTTGCCTACAGTCAAGCATGGTGGTGGTAGCATCATGGTCTTGGGCTGCATGAGTGTTGCTGGCACTGGGGAGCTGCAGTTCATTGAGGGAAACATGAATTCCAACATGTACTGTGACATTCTGAAACAGAGCATGATCCCCTCCCTTCGAAAACTGGGCCTCATGGCAGTTTTCCAACAGGATAACGACCCCAAACACAACCTCCAAGATGACAACTGCCTTGCTGAGGAAGCTGAAGGTAAAGGTGATGGACTAAACCCAATTGAGCACCTGTGGCGCATCCTCAAGTGGAAGGTGGAGGAGTTCAAGGTGTCTAACATCCACCAGCTCCGTGATGTCATCATGGAGGAGTGGAAGAGGATTCCAGTAGCAACCTGTGCAGCTCTGGTGAATTCCATGCCCAGGAGGGTTAAGGCAGTGCTGGATAATAATGGTGGTCACACAAAATATTGACACTTTGGGCACAATTTGGACATGTTCACTGTGGGGTGTACTCACTTATGTTGTCAGCTATTTAGACATTAATGGCTGTGTGTTGAGTTATTTTCAGAAGACAGTAAATCTACACTGCTATACAAGTTGTACACTGACTACTCTAACTTATATCCAAGTTTCATGTCTATAGTGTTGTCCCATGAAAAGATATAATGAAATATTTGCAGAAATGTGAGGGGTGTACTCACTTTTGTGATACACTGTATGTATACACACACACACACACACCACACTTATGCACACACACATACTACACACGTATGTTCACACACATGTACACACACTACACACTTATGCACACACACACATACTACACACTTATGCTCACACACACACACATACTACACATTATGCACACACACACACACACACACATACTATACACTTATTCACACACACACACACATACTACACACTTATGCTCACACACACACACATACTACACACTTATGCTCACACACACACACACACACACTACACATTATGCACACACACACACACACATACTACACATTATGCACACACACACATACTACACATTATGCACACACACACACATACTACACATTATGCACACACACACACATACTACACATTATGCACACACACATACTACACATTATGCACACACACACACACATACTACACATTATGCACACACACACACATACTACACATTATGCACACACACAGACATACTACACATTATGCACACACACACACATACTACACATTATGCACACACACATACTACACACTTATGCACACACACACATACTACACATTATGCACACACACACACACACACACACTACACATTATGCCCACACACACACACATACTACACATTATGCACACACACACACACACACACACTTATGCACACACACACACACATACTACACATTATGCACACACACACACACACATACTACACATTATGCACACACACAGACATACTACACATTATGCACACACACACACACACATACTACACATTATGCACACACACACACACACACACACATACTACACATTATGCACACACACACACACACACACACTACACATTATGCACACACACACACACACATACTACACATTATGCACACACACACACACACATACTACACATTATGCACACACACAGACATACTACACATTATGCACACACACACACACACACACACACACACACATACTACACATTATGCACACACACACACACATACTACACATTATGCACACACACACACATACTACACATTATGCACACACACACACACACATACTACACATTATGCACACACACACACACACACATACTACACACTTATTCACACACACACACACACATACTACACACTTATGCTCACACACACACACATACTACACACTTATGCTCACACACACACACACACACACACACTACACATTATGCACACACACACACACATACTACACATTATGCACACACACACATACTACACATTATGCACACACACACACATACTACACATTATGCACACACACACACACATACTACACATTATGCACACACACACATACTACACATTATGCACACACACACACATACTACACATTATGCACACACACATACTACACATTATGCACACACACATACTACACATTATGCACACACACACACACATACTACACATTATGCACACACACACACATATACTACACATTATGCACACACACAGACATACTACACATTATGCACACACACACACATACTACACATTATGCACACACACATACTACACACTTATGCACACACACACATACTACACATTATGCACACACACACACACACACACACACTACACATTATGCACACACACACACACATACTACACATTATGCACACACACACACACACACACATACTACACACTTATGCACACACACACACACATACTACACATTATGCACACACACACACACACATACTACACATTATGCACACACACACACATACTACACATTATGCACACACACACACACACACATACTACACATTATGCACACACACAGACATACTACACATTATGCACACACACACACACATACTACACATTATGCACACACACACACACACACACATACTACACATTATGCACACACACAGACATACTACACATTATGCACACACACACACACATACTACACACTTATGCACACAAACACATACTACACATTATGCACACACACACACACACACACACACACATACTACACATTATGCACACACACACACATACTACACATTATGCACACACACACACACACACACACACACACACACATACTACACATTATGCACACACACACACACACATACTACACATGCACACACACACACACATACTACACATTGTGCACACACACAGACATACTACACATTATGCACACACACACACACACATACTACACATGCACACACACACACACATACTACACATTGTGCACACACACACACATACTACACATTATGCACACACACACACACACATACTACACATTATGCACACACACACACATACTACACATTATGCACACACACACACACATACTACACATTATGCACACACACACACATACTACACATTATGCACACACACACACACATACTACACATTATGCACACACACACACACATACTACACATAATGCACACACACACACATACTACACATTATGCACACACACACACACATACTACACATTATGCACACACACACACATACTACACATTATGCACACACACACACACATACTACACATTATGCACACACACACACATACTACACATTATGCACACACACACACATACTACACATTATGCACACACACACACACACACATACTACACATTATGCACACACACACACATACTACACATTATGCACACACACACACACACACATACTAAACATTATACACACACATACTACACATTATGCACACACACACACACACACACACACACACATACTACACATTATGCACACACACACATACTACACATTATGCACACACACACATACTACACATTATGCACACACACACATACTACACATTATGCACACACACACACACACATACTACACATTATGCACACACACACACACATACTACACATTATGCACACACACACACATACTACACATTATGCACACACACACACACATACTACACATTATGCACACACACACACACATACTACACATTATGCACGCACACACACATACTACACATTATGCACACACACACATACTACACATTATGCACACACACACACACATACTACACATTATGCACACACACACACATACTACACATTATGCACACACACATACTACACATTATGCACACACACACACACATACTACACATTATGCACACACACACACACATACTACACATTATGCACACACACACACATACTACACATTATGCACACACACACACACATACTACACATTATGCACACACACACACACATACTACACATTATGCACACACACACACACATACTACACATTATGCACACACACACACATACTACACATTATGCACACACACAGACATACTACACATTATGCACACACACACACATACTACACATTATGCACACACACACATACTACACATTATGCACACACACACACATACTACACATTATGCACACACACATACTACACATTATGCACACACACACACACATACTACACATTATGCACACACACACACATACTACACATTATGCACACACACAGACATACTACACATTATGCACACACACACACATACTACACATTATGCACACACACATACTACACACTTATGCACACACACACATACTACACATTATGCACACACACACACACACACACACTACACATTATGCCCACACACACACACATACTACACATTATGCACACACACACACACACACACACTTATGCACACACACACACACATACTACACATTATGCACACACACACACACACATACTACACATTATGCACACACACAGACATACTACACATTATGCACACACACACACACACATACTACACATTATGCACACACACACACACACACACACATACTACACATTATGCACACACACACACACACACACACTACACATTATGCACACACACACACACACATACTACACATTATGCACACACACAGACATACTACACATTATGCACACACACACACACACACACACACACACACACATACTACACATTATGCACACACACACACACACATACTACACATTATGCACACACACACACATACTACACATTATGCACACACACACACACACATACTACACATTATGCACACACACACACACACACATACTACACACTTATTCACACACACACACACACATACTACACACTTATGCTCACACACACACACATACTACACACTTATGCTCACACACACACACACACACACACACTACACATTATGCACACACACACACACATACTACACATTATGCACACACACACATACTACACATTATGCACACACACACACATACTACACATTATGCACACACACACACACATACTACACATTATGCACACACACACATACTACACATTATGCACACACACACACATACTACACATTATGCACACACACATACTACACATTATGCACACACACATACTACACATTATGCACACACACACACACATACTACACATTATGCACACACACACACATATACTACACATTATGCACACACACAGACATACTACACATTATGCACACACACACACATACTACACATTATGCACACACACATACTACACACTTATGCACACACACACATACTACACATTATGCACACACACACACACACACACACACTACACATTATGCACACACACACACACATACTACACATTATGCACACACACACACACACACACACATACTACACACTTATGCACACACACACACACATACTACACATTATGCACACACACACACACACATACTACACATTATGCACACACACACACATACTACACATTAT
>NC_085991.1:52725714-52745714 GCF_030014385.1 Trichomycterus rosablanca | reverse complement strand
AAGCCCTCGCTTCACTCCTACACTAACAGCATCAAACCAGAACGTAGAGCGTAAGCTTCCACCCACCTGCCCTCTACTGAGGGTGAAATACCACATCGTTACGTAACACCTAAACCCAGACTGAGCCGGGACTCGGTGCCAGGACTCGGTGCCAGGACTCGGTGCCAGGACTCATCAGACGCACTTGTAGTTTAGGAACAGCCTCCACGCCTCAGATAAAGCACCACAGTGAGAGTCTGAACAACACGTGGTGGTAAAAACACAAACTTTACTGCTGCATGTACATGAGTGATGTGTTTTCATACAGCGGAAATTAAATAAATAATAAAATAAACAATAAATAAAATAAGATAAAAAATAAGATAAAAAATAAATAAAGAAAATAATTGCAAAATAAAATAAAAATAATAAAATAAAATAAACAATAAAAAATAAAGAAAATAAAAGCAAAACTTTACTGCTGCATGAACCTGAGTGCTGTCTTCATACAGCATGAAATAAAATTTAAAATAAAAAAAAATAAAATAAAATAAAACGAATTAAAAATAAAATAAAAATAATAAAATAAAACAAAAGATAGATAAAATTCTTTGTTTGCTGTGTTTTCATAGAGCCCAATTAAGTCAAACAAAAAATAAATTAAATAAAAATAAAAATAAATTAAATTAAATTAAAAGCAATAAATAAAATGAAAAATATAAAATAAAGTAAAATAAAATAAAAGCAAAACACAAACTTTACTGCTGCATGTACCTGAGTGATGTGTTTTCACACAGCAGAAATACAAATAAAATAAAATAAATAAATAAAATAAAATTCATTGAAAAATAAAAAAGATAAAATAAAATAAATAAAATAAAAAGATAAAACATTTAAATAAAACTAAAGCAAAACACAAACTTTACTGCTGCATGTGTTTGCATGCTGTGTTTTCATAGAGCCGAATTAAAAAATAAAATAAACTAATAATAAAATAAAATAGAACATAAATAAAATAAAGAATAAAATAAAAGCAAAACACAAACTTTGTTGCATGTACCTGAGTGCTGTTTTCATACAGCAAAATAAAATATATTAAAAAATTAAATAAAAAAATAAATAATAAAAATAAATTAAAATACAATAAAAATTTATTAAATTAAACAATAAAATAAGAAAAATAAATAAAATACAATAAAAACAAAACTTTACTGCTGCATGTACTCAAGTGCTGTGTTTTCATACAGCAGATATACAAAAAAATTTATAAAAATAAATAATAAAATAAAAATAAATAAAATAAAAAGATAAAAAATAAAATAAAAGTAAACTCAAAACCAATCAAAACATCCATCCAATCAAAACGTCCATTCATTTATTTATCCAATTAAAACATCCGCCAGCTACTCAATCCACCACTGAGTTACAATCTGAAAGCTCACAAGAAAACCAGGCAGGGAGAGCCAGCAAACCAGCAGAGGCACCCACAAACAGGACTGGGGAACAGGAAGTACGTCCGGGGGGACATACAGTTCCACGGGTCGGGTCCTGGGCTTAAAGGCTGCCAGGCAAACAAAACGCCAACGCTTCTATCCGCATGATCAGCAACTAACTTCTGAAAATAAAGCTGTTTTTTGCCGGCAGTGATACAAAGCTTGCTCGGCTCTGAACGGAGTCACTGGTGTTTCAGTAGCCTCTAATTTAAGGATTTAAGGTGGACCTTTTTTAAGGTTCTTGGATTGCACCCACTGACCCGGACCAATTTCCTTCTAAGACGAGGTGGCAGGTTCGGTTTTCTGCCTTCAGATGAAACCACCCACATAAGAAACACGAGGAATTCGGAGGGTTTCTCAGGGTGCACTTTGTGCCCCGCCCTAGAGCGAAAATCATATTTCTGGCTCAACCCCAAAGTAGAAACGGTGATTCTGCCGGCGGCCGAGCCACTCCAGTGATTCTGAATTCATTTCTGTAGCTTCGGCCTCCGAGGCTCTTTAAGGAAGAGAGAAAAGATAACGGTGTGGAGCGCCGTGTTTACTGAGACACCAGAATCAATAGAGAGAGATGAGAGAGAGACGGAGAGGAGAGAGAGATGAAAGAGGAGAGAGAGACCAGAGAGGAGAGAGAGATGAAAGAAGAGAGAGACGAGAGAGACGGAGAGGAGAGAGACGAGAGAGAAGAGAGAGACGAGAGAGATGGAGAGGCGAGAGAGACGAGAGAGACGGAGAGGAGAGAGACGAGAGAGAAGAGAGAGACGAGAGAGACGGAGAGGAGAGAGACGAGAGAGATGGAGAGGAGAGAGAGACGAGAGAGAGACGAGAAAGGAAAAATGGAGAAAAATAACAGAACGGAAAGGAAAGAGCCGCCGAGGGAATTAAAGAGAATGAGGAACCCGTGTGAGTCTCTCTGTTATCCATTCATCCATCATCCATTCGTCCAATCAAAACATCCATTCATCCATCCATCCAATCAAAAGAACAATCCAACTGACCCTTCATTAATGTAACTATCACCCAACCAACACCACCAATAAGGTGGGGTGTCCACAAACATTTGGCCATATACAGTAGTTATTCTGCTTCATATTCATTATTTTCAGCAGAAATACATTCAATAATTCAATCCATCTTACAACTCAAACAACTAGTAATCAAACTAACCAGCTAACCAACCAGCATGTCAGTTCCTCCATATAAACAACCAAACAACAAACCATCCATCTATTCATTCACCCATCAATCCATCCATCCAATCAAATCATCCATCACTTATTCCAACTATTTATCATTTAAACTATCAACCATTTGATTTTACTCATCTTATCCTCTTTATTAAATCAGTGACCCCGCCCCTCCACCCTTCTCTTCTATTAATGATTCATTTATCAGAACTGATCATCATCACTCAGCGTCTTTGTTTGAAGCTAAAAACAATCTGCTTGCGCGTCACGTCCCACCATCACGTTTACTTTGGTGTGTGTGTGTGTGTGTGTGTGTATGTGTGTGTGTGTGTGTGTGTGTGTGTGTGTGAGTGTATGTGTGTATGTGTGTGTGTGTATGTGTGTGTGTGTGTGTGTGTGTGTGTGTGTGTTATGGTTGAGGCTTGTTGTCGTGTTTGTGTATGAAAGTGCAGGATGAAGAAGAATCATTAAAAGCGATAAATAATCGTACACTCCGGGTCGCGCTAGCTCTCTCCAGTGCTAATTTATGTAGCCGATATTGTAAAATATGTAAATGAGATCAGGAGGTCGTGTGGTCTCGGACTAAATCAACGTGACTGTATTTTTCTTTACTGGGTGAAGAATTGGATGAGGAAGAGAGAAGAGGAATTAGAGAGCGAGACACGACACATCTCCCATCCAGGCTGAACGCTAGCCGGCTAATTGGCGAGTTCTGACGCGGGGCTCACTGTTCCCTGTACGTACACCCAGCTTAAGGGCTAATTTAGAGAGAGCTACGCGTCAGCCGTGTCACCCGGGTCTCTGTAGCAGATTAGCTTGTTAAAATAAAGCCTCCTCGTCGCGGGAGTGGTTCGAGACCCGGCTAGGAGCAGAGGCGCCGGCGGGGTTCAAAGCCGGGAACGAGGCGATGTGGGTCGTCTTATAGATGTGAATTCTGGGTAATCAAAAGACAAACTGTGCATCAAAACACACAAATAACAAATAAATACAGATACAGGCAGGGACGACCGCATAGAACACTGTCTACACACACAGTTCCAAAAAAGTTGGGACAACCTGACTTACGGAGGTAAGCTCCACTTACCATATAGAAGCACTTTGTAGTTCTACAATTACTGACTGTAGTCCATCTGTTTCTCTGCATGCTTTGTTAGCCCCCTTTCACCCTGTTCTTCAATGGTCAGGACCCCCACAGGACCCCTACAGAGCAGGTATTATTTAGGTGGTGGATGATTCTCAGCACT
Source organism: Trichomycterus rosablanca (assembly GCF_030014385.1). Classification (NCBI taxonomy): domain Eukaryota; kingdom Metazoa; phylum Chordata; class Actinopteri; order Siluriformes; family Trichomycteridae; genus Trichomycterus; species Trichomycterus rosablanca. The sequence goes on along the minus strand of NC_085991.1, from coordinate 52,741,814 downwards.
GCAGTGACACTGACATGGTGGTGGTGTGTTAGTGTGTGTTGTGCTGGTATGAGTGGATCAGACACAGCAGCACCGCTGGAGTTTTTAAACACCTCACTGTCACTGCTGGACTGAGAATAGTCCACCAACCAAAAATATCCAGCCAACAGCGCCCCGTGGGCAGCGTCCTGTGACCACTGATGAAGGTCTAGAAGATGACCGACTCAAACAGCAGCAATAGATGAGCGATCGTCTCTGACTTTACATCTACAAGGTGGACCGACTAGGTAGGACTGTCTAATAGAGTGGACAGTGAGTGGACACGGTGTTTAAAAACTCCAGCAGCGCTGCTGTGTCTGATCCACTCATACCAGCACAACACACACTAACACACCACCACCATGTCAGTGTCACTGCAGTGCTGAGAATGATCCACCACCTAAATAATACCTGCTCTGTGGTGGTCCTGTGGGGGTCCTGACCATTGAAGAACAGGGTGAAAGGGGGTAACAAAGCATGCAGAGAAACAGATGGACTACAGTCAGTAATTGTAGAACTACAAAGTGCTTCTATATGGTAAGTGGAGCTGATAAAATGGACAGTGAGTGTAGAAACAAGGAGGTGGTTTTAATGTTATGGCTGATTGTTACAATTCCTTATCTGTGTGTCCCAGCTCAAATTGAAGGTCCTAACAAGCTCACGGTCAGGCGTCCGAATACTTTCGTCCACGTCGTGTATGCGCACCGATCTTAAGTCTCTCAGACAATGATTCTGTACGGACTCAAGCGGAAAAGGAGGAAAAAAACTTTCATTTATGCGGTTGAACCTTCCGCTTCGCCTCGGCACTTCAGAGGTGGAGGTGACGCCCGTCCGTCTCTCGTCTCGCCTCTCAGAAACCGCTTCGCAGACGGAGCGTCTCGGCTTCACGCTCCACACCTACGACTGCGCCAAAAAGTCATCGGGTTTCAAAAATAACCCCAACCGACAATTACAACCACGCCGTCGCTCAACCCACGCGAAGAAATAATAATAATACAAATTCATTAAATAAAGCTTCTTTTTTATGACCCCGTCTGGGAACGTGGTCACGGCGCAGGGCTGATAGCTCCTGAATTACGCTACTGAATCAGAGTGGCGGGATTTATACGCTCTCAGTCACTCCAGCACTTTACCGCCGCTGTTCCACGCTGATTTGTGCTTATAAGACCTCAATCAGCATCCAGGTGGACGAGAGCTGAAGTGGACGGAGCGGGGCGGGGCGAGGCGAGGCGTAAAAGCTTCAATTAGGACGGTTTGAGGGTCCGTTCGGTCTGAGGCGGGAGGTCGGCGTGGGCGAGGAATCCTTTACATCTCGTTTAGAGAGAACCGCGGTCAGTGTTCGTCCAGGATTTTGAGAGTCGCATCAATTCTGGACGCCTTTATACGCCGCCGCGTACACTGAACCGGGTGTAATGACAGGGGGTATGGGGGGGGGGGGTTGATTTTTGGGTGAAAGGCAGAAAACACCTCTGCTGGGAATCGAACCCAGGACCTTCTTGCTCTGAAGTGACAGTGCTACCCACCGAGCCACTGTGCCACCCCTGGAGTCAAGTGTAATGATGGGGGGGGGGTCTGATTTTTGGGTAAAAGACAGGAAATGATGGGTAGCAGATGGGTCACCAGATGGGTCACCTATCCAACACAGGGTATGAAACAGGAAGGGCTCTGGGTACCCCGCTGGGATTCAAACCCAGGACCTTCTTGCTCTGAGGTGACAGTGCTACCCTCCAAGCCACCGTACCACCCATTGAAACAGGTTTAATAACAATGGGGGGGGGGGGGGGGGTCTGAATTTTGGGTGAAAGGCAGGAAACACCCCAGACAGGTCACCTATCCAACACAGGGTAACCTGACTCTGGGTACCCTGCTGGGATTCAAACCCTGGACCTTCTTGCTCTGAAGTGACAGTGCTACCCACCGAGCCACTGTGCCACCCCTGGAGTCAAGTGTAATGATGGGGGGGGGTCTGATTTTTGGGTGAAAGGCAGGAAACAACTCGGACAGGTCACCTATCCAACACAGGGTACAGGGTATGAAACAGGAAGGGCTCTGGTTGGCTACCCTGCTGGGAATCGAACCCAGGACCTTCTTGCTGTAAGGCGTCAATGCTACCCACCTAGCAGTGCGATAAACATCTGGATGAAGTGGATCTTGGCGTATTAGATCCTTGATAATAATTACTAGCGACTCTCTGGCTTGATGAAACGATGATGATGATGATGGTAGCGAACGCCACGGTTACGCATCCAGCCTCTGTCGTCATGGTAACAGTCATAACACGGTCGATGCGCCTGTTCAAACGTTTACCTTGTTGGTCAAACACACACACACACACAGCCGTCAGACCTCGCCATTTAGCAGGAGGTTCCGCGCGGCGCTTCATTAGCATCCTGGTTACACCCAGTCGGGCAGTGAGGGTCACCGTCTGCGCCCTGCCCACGCTACTCTTACCGCCGTGTGTGTGTGTGTGTGTGTGTGTGTGTGTGCGTAGGTGTGTGTGTGACGCCTCAAGAGCAAGAGCGCGGTGTTGACCAGAGCGGCCTGCTGTAACCTGTCCCCCTTAATTAGCGCTAATCTGCCGCGCGTTCACCCATGCTAACGAGGCAGCGCGGTCGCCCTGCTCCGGTGTTTACAAAACAGAACCCCGGTGTCTCGGAGGCGCACTCGTGTTCTCCACCACGTTCCTCAGGATCGCCAACGTTAGAGCGCGCTAATTACCGCTGAATTGCTAGCTTCTGATATGCAACGTGTTGGATTTATGCTAATTCATTTGTTTACTCACTGGCATCTACTCATCCACCTACTCATCCATCCATCCATCCATCCATCTACTCATCCATCCATCTACACATCTCTCATCCATCCATCCATCTACTCATCCATCCATCCATCCATCTACTCATCCATCCATCCATCCATCTACTCATCCATCCATCCATCCATATACTAATCCATCCATCCATCTACTCATCCATCCATCTACTCATCCATCCATCCATCCATCTACTCATCCATCCATCTACACATCTCTCATCCATCTATGCATCTACTCATCCATCTACTCATCCATCCATCTACTCATCCATCCATCCATCCATCTACTCATCCATCCATCTACACATCTCTCATCCATCTATCCATCTACTCATCCATCTACTCATCCATCCATCCATCCATCCATCTACTCATCCATCCATCCATCTACTCATCCATCCATCTACACATCTACTCATCCATCCATCCATCTACTCATCCATCCATCTACTCATCCATCCATCTACACATCTCTCATCCATCTATCCATCTACTCATCCATCTACTCATCCATCCATCCATCCATCCATCTACTCATCCATCCATCCATCCATCTACTCATCTATCTACTCATCCATCCATCCATCTACTCATCCATCCATCATCTACTCATCCATCCAACCATCTACTCATCCATCCAACCATCTACTCATCCATGTACTCATCCATCCATCCATCCATCCATCTACTCATCCATCCATCCATCTACTCATCTATCTACTCATCCATCCATCCATTTACTCATCTATCTACTCATCCATCCATCCATCTACTCATCCATCCATCATCTACTCATCCATCCATCTACTCATCCATCCAACCATCTACTCATCCATCCAACCATCTACTCATCCATCTACTCATCCATCCATCCATCCATCCATCTACTCATCCATCCATCCATCTACTTATCCATATACTCATCCATCCATCCAAGCATCAATCTACTCATCCATCCATCCATCTACTTATCCATCCATCTACTCATCCATCCATCATCCATCCATCCACTCATCCATCCATCTATCCATCCATCCATCCATCTACTCATTTATCCATCCATCCATCTACTCATCTATCTACTCATCCATCCATCCATCTACTCATTTATCCATCCATCCATCTACTCATCTATCTACTCATCTATCTACTCATCCAGCCATCCATCTGCCCACAGCAGACCCCGCCCACTTTTGTCGGTACTCCTGCGCAACTGGAACAAATAGTACAGCTTGGAGAGCGCCGCCTTCCCCTTAGCAGACTCCGCCCACTTTTTCCGGGTACCCTTGCCCAATTGGAAACTGACAGTACCACAGACTTGCCTTCAACAAACTCCGCCCACATTTGCTGGTACCCCTGAGCAACTGGAAGCAGACAGTACAAGGGTCTCACCTTCGGCAAACTCCGCCCACATTTGCTGGTACCCCTGAGCAACTGGAAGCAGACAGTACAAGGGTCTCACCTTCGGCAAACTCCGCCCACTTTTACTGGCACCCTGGAGCAACTGGAAACGGACAGTACTGCTCAGAGAGTGCCGTCACGGCCTCGCCTTCAGCAGACTCCGCCTACTTTTGCTGGTGGGGGCAACTATTTTGGGAGGGCCGATGCACAAAGGTGCATCTTGGTGTAAAGAAAACAAAACCTGGACTCCTGAGCAACGTAGAAGCACCCTCGTTCTATTGGAAACGTGCAGTACCCCGGTCTCGCCTTTAGCAGACTCCGCCCACTTCTCCTGGTACCTTTGAGCAATTGGAAATGGACAGCTATACTGAAAATCACAACAGCGTACCGATATTTAAACGGACGCCAGAAAAAGGGTCAATTTTGTAGGAACCTTGGAAAAACATTTACGTTCTTCAAATCCAAGCAGGAACCCCAGGAGGAGGAGGATGTCTCCCCTCTCACATCAGGTAGTTGGTCTTTCATATTTCCCATCATCCTCTCCTCTCCCCCCTATTGTCTCTCTCTCTTCCTCTGGCTCACTTCCTCTCCTCTGTTCTGCTCTTCCTGTGTGATGTGAAATGGCAGCGGCGGTTCGACTCCCTGCCCGGATGACATTTACACTGCAGACTCTCGTCCAGCTGACACCCCCCCACCGTCCCCCCCGGGGGTCTCTGCCCACCCCCGTCCGTCTCTCTCACCCACCCTCCGCTCCGCGGGCACAGCCGGAGCCGCGCCAGGGCCAGTAAATACGGCGGGCGAGCGTTTACGCCACGTCCGTCAGGGTCTTCGTATCACCTCCACGTCACGTCCGGGTTGCGGTTCCTGTACTGGTGTAATACTGGGAATCACAGATCCATCAGATCTACTGGCTGCTGAAGGATGGAGATGTTCATCAGTATAGGGAAGGACCGGATTCAGTGTGTAATAATCACACAGAGGTAGAAAAATGATCAGAAATATTTTGTCTTATTTTTTATTTGTTTTCAGTTTTTAAATGAATAAATTGGGACACGACAACTGATCCATGTTTGATATCTAAAAGAGAGTGATGTGGTGGGTTATAATGATCAGTAGAATGGTGGATGAATGGATAGATGGCTGGACAGTTAGACAGATGGATGGATGAATGTATTAATTATTGTATGGATGGATAGATGGATGAGTAGTTGGATGGATGGATGAGCAGATGAACAGATGGATGGATAAGTAGATAAGTAAATGGATGGATGAGTAGATGGATGTATGAGTAGATGAGTAGATGGATGGATGGATGGATGGATGAGTAGATGAACAGATGGATGGATGAGTAGATGAATAGATGGATGGATGAATAGATGAGTAGATGGATGGATGTATGAGTAGATGAATAGATGGATGGATGAGTATATGGATGGATGAGTAGTTGGATAGATGGATGGATAAATGGATGAGTAGTTGAATGGATGGATGAGTAGATGGATGGATGGATGGATTAATAAATAAGCAAATGAATATATGCATGGATGGATGAGTAGATGGATGGATGAGTAATTGGATGGATGGATGAGTAGTTGGATGGATGGATGGATGGATGAGTAGATGGATGGATGGATGGATGAGTGGATGGATGGATGGATGAGTAGATGGATGGATGGATGGATGGATGGATGAGCAGATGGATGGATGGATGTATGGATGGATGGATGGATGAGTGGATGGATGGATGGATGAGTAGATGGATGAATGGATGGATGAGTAGATGGATGAATGGATGGATGATGATGATGGATGATGGATGTATGGATGAGTAGAAGAATAGATGAATGGATGAGTAATTGGATGGATGGATGGATGTATGAGTAGATGAATAGATGGATGGATGAGTAGTTGGATGGATGAGTAGTTGGATAGATGAATGGATGAGTAGATGGATGGATGTATGAGTAGATGAATAGATGGATGGATGAGTAGTTGGATAGATGTATGAGTAGATGAATAGATGAATGGATGAGTCGATGGACGGATGAGTAGTTGGATAGATGGATGTATAAGTAGATGAATGGATGGATAGATGGATGGATGAGTAGATGGATGGATGGATGGATAAATGAGTAGATGGATGGATGGATAGATGGATGGATGAGTGGATGAATGAGTGGATGGATGGATGGATGAGTAGATGGATGGATGATGGATGGATGATGGATGGATGGATGAGTAGATGGATGGATGAGTAGATAGATGGATGGATGGATGAGTAGATGGATGGATAAGTAGATGGATGGATGGATGAGTAGATTGATGGTTGGATGAGTAGATGGATGAGTAGATAGATGAGTAGATGGATGGATGGATGAGTAGATGGATGGATGGATGAGTAGATGGTTGGATGGATGAGTAGATGGTTGGATGGATGAGTAGATGGATGGATGAGTAGATGATGGATGGATGAGTAGATGGATGGATGGATGAGTAGATAGATGAGTAGATGGATAGATGAGTAGATGGATGGATAGATGGATGGATGGATGGATGAGTAGATGGATAGATGGATGAGTAGATAGATGAGTAGATGGATGGATGGATGAGTATATGTGTAGATGGATGGATGAGTAGATGGATGGATAGATGGATGGATGAGTAGATGGATGGATGGATAGATGGATGGATGGATGGATGAGTAGATGGATGAGTAGATGGATAGATGGATGAGTAGATAGATGAGTAGATGGATGGATGGATGAGTAGATGGATGAATGGATGGATGAGTAGATGGATGAATGGATGGATGATGATGATGGATGATGGATGGATGGATGAGTAGAAGAATAGATGAATGGATGAGTAATTGGATGGATGGATGAGTAGAAGAATAGATGAATGGATGAGTAGTTGGATGGATGGATGAGTAGATGGATGGATAGATGAGTAGTTGGATGGATGGATGGATGAGTAGATGGATGGATGGATGGATGGATGAGCAGATGGATGAACGGACAGACAGACGGATGGATGATGATGGATGATGGATGGATGGATGAGTAGAAGAATAGATGAATGGATGAGTAATTGGATGGATGGATGGATGAGTAGATGGATGGATGAGTAATTGGATGGATGGATGGATGATGAGTAGATGAATGGATGGACATATGGACAGATGGATTTGAAAACAATAATGATTACATGATTAGTAATGTAACAGTATCATATGCATTTGCTGAGTCGTTTGAGGAGTCGTTTACAGTATCATGTACTTCAGTGTTACTGAATCATTTCTCAGCGGTTCTTAGAAAAGCAGCAAAATAAATTCATGTTAAATTTTACTCTTTTTTTTGGGGACTGAACCTGAGCGCCGCTGATTTGTTGTTTTTCCAGGACGCGGTTTGAGTTCTGCAGCCGTTCAGTCCCTGATCAGAGCTTTTGTGTGTCTGATTACAGACTCAGACTGGCACAGACGGGCACAGACGGGCATTACAGGTGATTTAGGTGCAGCGTGTCGAGCTGGGAGTCTGAATCAGGGTCCCGTACCGACTGTAACGTGTTCAGTAAAGACGGCGTGAGAATTACAGCTGATTTATCTCATTCAATTAAAGTCGCCATTTTACTGTGGAGCGTTCAGCCCTGAAATGCTCCTTAATTACTTCAACTCTGTCAACACAGTCTGATAGGGTCTGATGTTCTCCTTTTTAGGGTCTAATGTTCTCCTTTTTGGGGGTCTGATGTTCCTCCTTTTTAGGGTCTAATGTTCTCCTTTTAGGGGTCTGATGTTCTCCTTTTTAGGGTCTAATGTTCTCCTTTTAGGGGTCTGATGTTCTCCTTTTTAGGGTCTAATGTTCTCCTTTTAGGGGTCTGATGTTCTCCTTTTTAGGGTCTAATGTTCTCCTTTTAGGGGTCTGATGTTCTCCTTTTTAGGGTCTAATGTTTTTCTTTTTAGGGGTCTGATGTTCTCCTTTTTGGGGTCTGATGTTCTCCTTTTTGGCGTCTGATGCTTTCCTTCTTGGGGTCTGATGTCCTTTTAGGGGTCTGATGTTCTCCTTTTTAGGGTCTGATGTTCTCCTTTTTAGGGTCTGATGTCCTCCTTTTTGGAGTCTAATTCCCTCCTTTTTAGGGTCTAATGTTTTTCTTTTTGGGGTCTGACGTTCTCCTTTTTTGGATGTGATGTCCTCTTTTTTGGGGTCTGATGTTCTCCTTTTTGGGGTCTGGATCGGCACGTGAGGTCGGTCTCGCGCATGGAGAGTCATGCTCTGATCTCCACGCTCCTCTACTTCTGTACAGGAGCCTCGGGCTACTCACCAGGGTCCTTACACAGCGTCTTAAATTTTTTGTCCCGTCTTTTTCCACTGAGCAGACTAGTGGCTGATTTTGTCCGCCAATTGTGCCCGCTAGGGGCGCCCAGCCGACCGGTAGCAGAGCTGAGATTCAAACTCGTGAAGTTCAGAGTCCCACCACCTGGGTGCCTTTGGTTGACATCTCATTTCAAGACCATAAGAACTTCCAGACTCCACTTTCCTGGGTAGGCTTGTAAATCAGGAAACCTGTGTTGTCGGTTGATGTTCCAGTTCATTCCAAAGCTGTGCAGGACACCGGAGTTTTTTTTTTAATCAAGCTGTTCTTCATGTCTTTATAGAGCTTGATCTGTGCACAGGGGTGCAATCATGCTGGAACGGGACAAAAATTGATTATTTAGGGGTATTTGTACACACCCTGAGTCTAATACTTGGTTGATGCACCTCAGCTCCTTCCACAGATGTTGGATTGGATTCAGCTCTGGGCTCTGGCTGGGCAGAAGCCACGCCTTTGTTCTCCTGGCTATGAGCTCCGGGTCGTTGTCATGTTGGAAGGTAAACCTTCACCCCAGTCTGAGGTCCAGAGCGCTCTGGAGCAGGTTATTTATCATCAAGGATCTGGTGTACTGAGCTGCATTCATCTTTCCTTTTATCAGGAGTAGTCGCCCCGGTCCAGCTGCTGAAAAACATCCCCACATCATGATGCTGCCACCGTCATGCTTCACTGTAGGGATGGTATTAGTCAGGTCATGAGTGCTGCCTGGTTTCCTCCAGACGAGACGCTTGGCATTCAGGCCAAAGAGAATCTTGGTTCTAACGGTTTTACAGTCCTGTAGGTGCCTTTTACTAAGGAATGGCTTCCATCTGGCCACTCTACCACACAGGCGTGATTTCTAGAGTGCTGCCTGGATGGTTGATCATCTGATAAGTTCTCCCATCTCCACAAGGATCCGCAGGAGATCGGTCAGAGTGACCCTCTGGTTCCCGCTCACCTCCCTGGCCAAGGCTCGTCTTCCCCGATCGCTCAGGAAGAGTCCTGGTGGTTCCAAACTTCTTCCATGTATGGATGCTGGAGGTCACTGTGCTCTTTGGGACCCTTCTCCAGATCTGTGCCTCGACACAATCCTGTTTCTGAGGTCTGCAGATGATTCCCTTGACCCCATGGCTTGGAGTTTGCTCTGATATGCACATCAACTGAAGGACCTTCTATAGGCAGGTGTTGGCAATTCCCAATCATGAAGCATCAGAACTAAACATCAGAGTCTGTTTTTGACACGTGAATACAGGTTTGAGGAGGAGGAGAGGGTTCCTCTCTCTAAAAAAAAAGGTCAGAACTTTGCTTAAGGTCACAGAGCAGAAAAAGAGAAAGCGAGAGAGAGAGAATGAGAGAGAATGAGAGAGAGAATGTGAGCGAGAGAGCTTGTGGCGCTGCAGGAGTCTCTCAGCTCTGACATTTCACACTGAGATCAGCACAGCGACTGGCATTTAACTCCCTTTTAAATCCCACAGATCAGGCGGCGCTCGTTAGCGAGTGTCGATCACGCCGCTCCGGTCTTCATCACATGACCGGTTCCTTTCCCCCGTACGCCCACGCTCGGCGTCGGAGCGGCGGTCTGAGCCCGGCGGGGTGATGACTGACCGCTGCATGAGTTTACATCTGGACGTGTAACAGAGGCGAGACGTGACTGTCTGATATAAATCATACTGATCAATAAAAGGAATAAAAATCAGATTCATTCAGGGATCACTGACGTGTTCGGTTAAGAATATTTAATCATTTATATAATAATAATAACAATAATAATAATAATAATAAAATAACAACAATAATAAAATAACAACAACAATAATAATAATAAAATAATAATAATAATAATAGTAATTACTATAATAGAAACAAGAAAAATATTTAGAACTTTATTTCTAAGAATAAAATCTCTCGACAGTCGAAGCAACCCAGACCTGTTACTGATCTCGCTTTATTTTCTAAACTCCTGGTTTTACAGTTACTTTTTATTATTATTATTATTATTATTATTATTATTATTATTATTATTCTCAAACACCAAACTTTTTTTTTGGACCCATTATGAGACTGAAAGAGCTAAAGGTAAAAGAGGAAGAGGACGGCCAGCAACAAGATGGATGGATAAAATGAACAAGCATGAAGAGCCAAACAGTGAACAAGATACTCTAGAAAAACACCATCTACATGGTCACCAGGAATAATAATATATAATATAATATAATATGATATAATTTATAATATAATATAATATAATATAATATAATATAATATAATATAATATAATATAATATAATATAATATAATAATATAATATTAATAAAATAAATAATATAAAATAATAATAATAATGATACTGATAACAATAATAATAATAAAAATGATAATAACAACAATAATAATAATGAAATAAATAATAATAATAATAATAATAATAATAATAATAATAGTAATAATAATAATAATAATAATAATAATAATAATAATAAAAAATAATATAATAATATTAATAATGATGATGATAAAATAAAACGTTTTTCTAAACTAACGGCGTCTGATCGTCTGAAGCTCTGTGTGTGTTCCAGACATCAGTGATGTGGTGGGTGGGTAAAAGGCTGTTCAGGAAAAAAATCACAGGGCTTCAGATCACCATGGAAACACCAATCGGGGGGGCTGATGTTCACCGTTGCCATGGCGACCCTAAGGTCAGCTGCCTCACACAGCTGGATGAGGGGGTGTCGCCCAAACAGCAGGTGCGTTATGACATCACAAGGGGTCCTGTACCGAGTCTGTGTCGTCCTGGAGGCTGGTCAGGGTCACAGTGGGCACCACGAAAGACTGGACGCAATGCAAAAATCCAACCTAATCTATCTACGTTTCAGAAAGCCAATCTACCTACTGCATGGTTTGTCAGAGGTGGAAACTGTACCACTCAGTGGGAAACCCACTTGGACACTTAGAGAACATGTTAAACTCGGAAGGTAAGGATCAAACCCAGGTCCTCAGAGCTCATATTGCCCTATGTTACCCACACTATCAGCAATGCCCCGCTTTAGTCTCGTTTCATTTAAACACTGTTCACATGTGCACTGGTGCGGCTGGAAGAGTGGGTGCTGCACTGCAGTGTGGGATCCAAGGTCCTGGGTTCAATTCCCAATCCTGAATCCATTCATTCTTTTATTCAGTTTTTTATTGTATCTTTAGAAAGCGTCCACATTTTTCTGAGATGAGCCTCTGGGACGAGTTGAGCTTCCTCAGCGTTTGATTAATTCTCACCTTAATAGAACCACAGAAGTAATTTGATCAGGGGAGTTAATTACAGAACTAATTATTTCACCTTCGTTAGTCGTTTATCACACAGAACAGAGCCGGACGTAACGCACGACTCTCAACACTCACTGTCCATTTTATCAGCTCCACTTACCATATAGAAGCACTTTGTAGTTCTACAATTACTGACTGTAGTCCATCTGTTTCTCTGCATGCTTTGTTACCCCCTTTCATGCTGTTCTTCAATGGTCAGGACCCCCACAGAGCAGGTATTATTTAGGTGGTGGATCATTCTCAGCACTGCAGTGACACAGACATGGTGGTGGTGTGTTAGTGTGTGTTGTGCTGGTATGAGTGGATCAGACACAGCAGCGCTGCTGGAGTTTTTAAACACCTCACTGTCACTGCTGGACTGAGAAAAGTCCACCAACCAAAAACATCCAGCCAACAGCGCCCCGTGGGCAGCGTCCTGTGACCACTGATGAAGGTCTAGAAGATGACCGACTCAAACAGCAGCAATAGATGTATTTTATCTTTTCATTCATTCATTAATTCGTTATTTTATTCATTCATTACTTTATCTATTGATTCAGTTATTCATTCATTTATCTATTTATTTATTTATTCATTCATTCATCCATTTATTCATTATTTTATCTATTCATTCATTCATTCATTATTTTATCTATTGATTTATTCATTCATTATTTTATCTATTGATTTATTCATTTATTATTTTGTCTATTCATTCATTCATTTATTAATTCATCTATTCATTCATTCATTTATTATTTTGTCTATTCATTCATTCATTTATTATTTTATCTATTAATTTATTCATTCATTCATTGTTTAATCTATTCATTTATTCATTCATTATTTCATCTATTTATTCATTTATTATTTTATCTATTCATTCATTCATTCATCCATTATTTTATCTATTCATTCATTCATTGTTTAATCTATTCATTTATTCATTCATTATTTCATCTATTTATTCATTTATTATTTTATCTATTCATTCATTCATTCATCCATTATTTTATCTATTCATTCATTCATTCATTCATTTATTATTTTATCTATTCATTCATTCATTAATTCATTTATTATTTTGTCTATTCATTCATTCATTTATTATTTTATCTATTAATTTATTCATTCATTCATTGTTTTATCTATTCATTCATTCATTTATTAATTCATCTATTAATTCATTCATTTATTATTTTGTCTATTCATTCATTCATTCATTTATTCATTGTTTTATCTATTCATTTATTCATTCATTATTTTATCTATTTATTCATTTATTATTTTATCTATTCATTCATTCATTCATCCATTATTTTATCTATTCATTCATTCATTCATTTATTATTTTATCTATTCATTCATTCATTCATCCATTATTTTATCTATTCATTTATTCATTCATTCATTGTTTTATCTATTTATTCATTTATTATTTTATCTATTCATTAATTCATTCATTATTTTATCTATCTATTCATTCATTCATTCATTCATCTATTCATTCATGTACACACACACACACACACACACATTTTTAGTTCAGTTTCCAGTTCACCTCACTTGCATGTTTTTGGTCTGTGAGAGGAAAGCTGAGCACCCGTGCGGAAACCCACATGGACACGGGGAGAACATGCAAACTCTACAAACCCACATCGAACACGGGACCTTCTCGCTGTGAGGCGACAGTGCTACCCAGCTGAGGCAAGGCAAATATTTGGCCTTCTGAAAACGTAGCTGAATGTAGCCTAGTGGTTAAGGGACTGGTCCAGTAATCAGAAGGTTGCTGGTTCAAGCCCCACCACTGCCAGGTTGCTGAAAATGTAAATGAAACCATAAAGCAGTCGTGGTGTTGATTTGGAGCTTGCTCGACCGTGGACGGTCTCAGTTATCTTACCGTGGACGGTCTCAGTTATCTTACAGGAGACTTGATTGTCTGTCTAAACACATTTCCTCTCAGCAGAGGCGAAGTCTGGGTTTGATTCTTCATCACAGATTTCTTCTCTTTGTATTAATCAGTCACACACACACACACACTAACACACTCACACACACGCGCACACACACACACACACACACACTCACTCACTCACACACACACACACACACACACACACACGCCGGTATTACGGTCCTGTTCGGCGCGGGTTGGTGGAGACTCGGGACACATCAGTCGCACACTTGATTGCGTTCTCACCTCCGCTGAGAGTCCTCGATGAATATTTATCAGCGCGAGTGTTCGCTCTGCTTCCCCCGCATTCACACACACACACACACACACACACACACACACACACACACACACACACACCTCCTAATTTCTTTATGAATATTAACGGCAGCATTATGTCCCCTCACAGGCCGACGGCACTTCAGCTAATCCTGTTATTGTCCCGGCCGCGGCGTCCCCGCGCTCCTCGCCTCTCTCGCTGTAGCGTTCTCTTTCTTTATTATTATTATTTGCATCTCGCCGGTCTGGTGTTTGTGTCATCGGCATGGCAACGACCCTAAAGTGGATGGCGGAACAATGCGGGTACAAAGTGGGGTCGCGTCGGCGAGGCGCTAATCTGGAGCGGGAGCTTTAACAGACGCTAATGCTCGCTGAACGAGGACTAACGGCGTGAATAAAAATACAGGAAGATTAAAGCTGCTCGGGACGTGTGTTCATCTCTAAACACACACACACACACACACACACACACACACACACACACACACACTGCAGAGCTAAAGAGCAAACAGGAGCTGCATCAGTGCAGGAGCAGCATTCATCCATTCATTCATGTGTTCATCTAAGTCATGGTCTCGGTGGGGCCGCTGTGCCGTCCACTCAGATCTAATCCCACTAAATCTAGTTTTTCAGTAGAACAATTGTAGAGTAATCCACTAAGCAATGTTGGGGTAATCCAGTCAACACACCTAGAGTTAATATTAGAATGATCTAACTGTCAATCTCAGGGTAAATTACTAAACAATTGTATGGTAATCTACTAGCAAATTGTTTGGGTAATCTACCTGTCAATTTTAGAGAAATCCACTATATATTTTAGGGTAATCTACAGAACAATTTTAGGATAATCTGTTATATGATTTTATGGTAATCTACTGGTACATTTTAGGGTGATCTACTGAACAAGTTTAGGGTAATCTGTTATATATTTTGATGGTAATCTACTAGTAATTTTAAGGGCAATCTGCTGAACAAATTTAGGGTAATCCGTAATATAATTTTATGGTAATCTACTGGTGAATTTTAGGGTGATCTACTGAATAAGTTTAGAATAATATGTTACATAATGTTATGGTAATCTACTAGTAAATCTTAGGGTGATCACGAACAATTTTAGGGTAATCTGTTATATAATTTTAGGGTAATCTACTAGTAATTTTTAGGATGATCACCTGAACAATTTTAGGGTAATCTGTTATATCATTTCGTAATAATCTACCAGCAAATTTTAGGGTGATCACCTGAACAATTTAGGGTAATCTGTTATATCATTTTATGGTAATCTACTAGCAAATATTTAGAGTAATCCACTATACAATTTAAGGGTAATTTATTGAGCGATTTTAAATTGGCTAAAGTAGATCCTGGGGTAATCTATAGTAGATTTTAGGGTAATCTAGTAGATATTGGGGTAATCTGTAGTAGATCTTGGGGTAATCTATAGTAGATCTTAGGGTAATCTATAGTACATCTTGGGGTATTCTATAGTAGATCTTGGGATAATCTATAGTAGATGTTGGTATAATCTATAGTAGATCCTAAGGTGATCTATAGTAGATGTTGGGGTATTCTATAGTAGATCTTGGGGTAATCTATGGTAGATCTTGGGGTAATCTATAGTAGATCTGAGGGTAATCTATAGTAGATCTTGGGATAATCTATGGTAGATTTTAGGGTAATCTATAGTAGATCTGAGGGTAATCTATAGTAGATCTTGGGATAATCTATAGTAGATGTTGGGGTAATCTATAGTAAATCCTAAAGTGATCTATATTAGATGTTGGGATAATCTACAGTAGATCTTGGGGTAATCTATAGTAGATCCTAAGGTGATCTATATTAGATGTTGGGATAATCTATAGTAGATCTTGGGGTAATCTATAGTAGATCTTGGGGTAATCTGTAGTAGATCATGGGGTAACCCAGTAAGCACTGTAATGACGCCAACATGCTAAATCATGGCAGGATGTGTTGTACTGGTCTGGTTTATCAGTAA
>NC_085991.1:52598214-52720714 GCF_030014385.1 Trichomycterus rosablanca | reverse complement strand
TGTGTGTGTAAGTGTGTATATATGTGTTTGTATCTGTGCTTATGTATGTGTATGTGTATGTGTGTATGTATGTGTTTCTATGTGTGTGTATATTGTTTGTATGTGTGTCTAAGTTTCTATGTACGTGTGTATATATGCATGTTTGTGTGTATATGTCTGTTTAAGTGAGTGTGTGTGCGTATGTAAGTATGTGTGTCTATGTGTTTGTATGTCTGTTTAAGTGTGTGTGTGTGTGTATGTGTGTATAAGGGTGTATGTGTGTGTGTGTGTGTGTGTGTCTGTGTTTGTATGTCTGTTTAAGTGTGTGTGTGTATGTGTGTATAAGGGTGTATGTGGGTATGTGTGTGTTTATGTGTGTGTGTGTGTTTATGTGTGAGTATGTGTGTATAAGGGTGTATGTGTGTATGTGTGTGTTTATGTGTGTGTGTGTGTGTGTGTGTGTGTGTGATCACTTTAAACAATACTGAGTGTGAATATGAATCATAAATCACTGTAATGAGTCTCTGTCGTCGCTGCTTTCACTCTGATATGAGGGTAATTACACCACAGATCAAACACAGACCCCCCACTGAGTCTACAATCTGATTCACTGATTCACTCAATCAATGAATCAATAAATGATCATTCGGATCATGATTCAGATCTGTAACCCTCTCATTCACCCTGGCTTGTGAGCTGCACTGAGAGCGCACTGATGTGTGAAGCTCGCTCATGTCAGATGTAATGAAGATTTAGACGTGCAGGAGAAGTTTAGGCTAATCTGCTGAACAATGCTACAGTAATCTACTAGGCAATGTTGGGCTAATAAATCTGTCAATTTAAGGCTATTGTAGTAAGTACGTTTAAATTAATATGTTATTCAATTTCAAAATAACACACTAGACAATTTCAGAGTAATTTTAGAGTAAACATTTAAGGGTGATCTACTAAGCAATATTGGGGTAATCCATCAAGCAATCTTAGAGTTATCCACCATGGGTCAATTTAAGATTTTTTTTATTTAAGGCAGTTTTAGAGTAATCCGCCTGTCAGTTTTTGGTAATCTACTAGGCAGTTTTAGAGTAATCTATTAGGCAGTTTTAGAGTAATCCACCTGTCAATTTTTGGTAATCTACTAGGCAGTTTTAGAGTAATCCCCCTGTCAGTTTTTGGTAATCTACTAGGCAGTTTTAGAGTAATCTATTAGGCAGTTTTAGAGTAATCCGCCTGTCAATGTCAGGGTAATCTGCCTGTCAATTTCAAGGTAATCTACTAGGCAGTTTTAGAGTAATCCGCCTGTCAATGTCAGGGTAATCTGCCTGTCAATTTCAAGGTAATCTACTAGGCAGTTTTAGAGTAATTCACCCGTCAATGTTAGAGTAATCTACCTGTCAATTTTAGAGTAATGTACTAGGTAGTTTTAGAGTAATCCACCCATCAATGTTAGAGTAATCTGCTAGGCAGTTTTAGAGTAATCCACCCATCAATGTTAGAGTAATGTACTAGGCAGTTTTAGAGTAATCCACCCATCAATGTTAGAGTAATCTACTAGGCAGTCTAAGAGTAATCCACCCATCAATGTTAGAGTAATCTACTAGGCAGTCTAAGAGTAATCCACCCATCAATGTTAGAGTAATCTACTAGCCAACTTCAAAGTAAGCTCCAGTCTACTTCTCAGTAATAACAAAGAACCTACATGCTAATTCTGATGAGCACAGAGCGACTCCAGGACTCGGTTATGTTTCCTTTTGGGTGAGAGAGAGAGAGAGAGAGAGAGAGAACGAGAGAGAGAGAATGAGAGAGAGAGAACGAGAGAACGAGAGAATCAGGAAGGAAAATGGAAAGTCGGCGGCGTGTCACACTCGGAGCTCCAGTTTGTACTCCTGTGCACCGGCTATGCTAATGAGGCTAGCAACTGTGTCCAGCTCTGCTCCTGCCTGCCAGAGAGTCTTTAATTAGGATTTTAATCTCTATCTCTCTCTCTCTCTCTCTCTCTCTCTCTCTCTCTCGCTCGCTCTCTCTCTCTCTCTGGTTGGTATAATTAAATAGAACAGCTCAGAGCAGTCAAGCTGAAACAACTCATCATGCTAATCTCTGTCTCCCTCTCTCTCTCACGTCCGTCAGTCGGCTCACAATAACGTTATCTATCATTTATCAAAAGCAAATCCACCTCCCAGTATCCATCCTTCTTCTTCAATATACGTCCAAGCTGGGTCCAAACACTCGGGACGGAGCCAAGTTTCCTTTTAGGAGTAATCTGTAAAAGAAAGCTACGCGGCGTCTAGATGGATCAGCGGGATATTAAGAACCCCGCTCTGTTACCGGTCGGCTGGGCGCCCCCTAGCAGGCACGACTGGCCTGGCAGGCAAGAGCGGCCACTAGTCTTCTGGGTGAAAAAAGGCGGGACTGTGTAAAAAAGTGGGCACTGTGTAAGGACCCTGGTTAGTAGCCCGAGGCGCCTGTACAGAAGTGAAGGAACGTGGAGATCAGCGCGTGACTCTCCCTACGCGAGACCGACCTCACACACCAATCAACCGAAGTACGGGCGAATACGGACGCGTTGGAGGGAGGGCGTGTCAGGAGAATATACCCTCCTCATACACCATCGGGGTCTCCAGCAGAGGAAGAGGAAGTGGCTATGACTAAATATTTTAGTGTAGTCAACCTGTCTTCTGCTGCCCACGCCTCCTCCGACCTGCGTGCAACCCGTAGCGGAACCCTTTTTCACTCATGCGCCCCTATCCGCCAATTAGGGTCCTTACACAGCGTTTGAAGACCCTGCCCACATAGTCATAGTCCGGTCATCCCTAGCAGAGACGTGTCTTCTGCCCACTAGGTGACGCCCAGCCGACCGGTGGCAACGCCGAGTTTTGAACCGAGGAGTTCAGAATCTCGGCGCTGGTGTGCTAGCGGAATATCCCGCTGTGCCACCTGGCCCCCGGCTATGACTAAATCAATGCAGAAATTATTGCAGAATGGTCGAGTTTGGGATTATTTGGATGATTCCACAGTGACGTCAACACATCATCATCATCACCATCATCATCATCATCATCATCATCAGTAGTGGTTTGTTTAGTTAAATAACATTTTATACTTTCATCTCTACTTTAAAATCTTATAACTCAAATAGTTTCAGAAAATATAAAGATGTTTATTTGGTAAGGGTTACCGGGGCGATTGTAAGGCTCCAGGACTCCACTGAACTACAGTGAAAGCCGTCGTTTATGGGAGGGATCGAAGGCTGAGTCGTCTACGCAGTAAAGTTCCGGTCAGTGTTCACGACTGCACGATGTAAGACGAACGTTTAAAAGCCAGCGTCTGACTTGTGTCTGAGTAACCTGGACCTACACTATACTGCCAAAAGTATTCGGACGCCTGACCATGAGCACCATAAGCTTGCTGGACAAACCGTATTAAAACAGACCGACGTCTGTGTGATCTGTTCAGCTAGGACAACAGCAGGACTCTGGAGTTTCTTTAGTCATGCTGGAACAGGAAAGAGCCTTCCCTAAACTGTTATTAGAAGTGGCGTCCCAATACTTTAGGTCAACACACTGTACGTTTAAACGACTGAAATCTAAACGCTGCTGATTTCATCGTACAGTCGCAGGCGTCTCTTCCAAATTTCGGGTGCCGGGACGCACCTGTTTCATCTCATGTAGGGTTTGATTAGCTGATAAATTGGTGCAGGTGCATTCAGGCAAGGAAACACAAACTAACGCGCCGCTGGAGATCAAGAACCATCTGACAGAGGTGAGGGGGGCCAAACCCCCAAAAAACAACACTCCTACGCTACCAGATCTCACGCTCTCAAATTTAATCTCAGCTCTGCTATCAGCCAGTCGGGCGCCTAGACTATATAATAACAGTATCTGCATTTATACATACACACATATATATATACTGTGTTTCTACACTCACTGTCCATGTTATCAGCTCCACTTACCATATAGAAGCACTTTGTAGTTCTACAATTACTGACTGTAGTCCATCTGTTTCTCTACATGCTTTGTAGACCACCCACAGGACCACCACAGAGCAGGTATTATTTAGGTGGTGGATGATTCTCAGCACTGCAGTGACACTGACATGGTGGTGGTGTGTTAGTGTGTGTTGTGCTGGTATGAGTGGATCAGACACAGCAGCGCTGCTGGAGTTTTTAAACACTGTGTCCACTCACTGTCCACTCTATTAGACACTCCTACCTAGTC
This sequence comes from Trichomycterus rosablanca, assembly GCF_030014385.1. Lineage (NCBI taxonomy): Eukaryota > Metazoa > Chordata > Actinopteri > Siluriformes > Trichomycteridae > Trichomycterus > Trichomycterus rosablanca. The sequence continues at coordinate 52,716,521 of NC_085991.1, read as the reverse complement.
GGTCCACCCTGTAGATGTAAAGTCAGAGACGATCGCTCATCTATTGCTGCTGTTTGAGTCGTTCATCTTCTAGACCTTAATCAGTGGTCACAGGACGCTGCCCATGGGGCGCTGTCGGCTGGATATATTTGGTTGGTGGACTATTCTCAGTCCAGCAGAGACAGTGAGGTTTTTAAAAACTCCAGCAGCGCTGCTGTGTCTGATCCACTCATACCAGCACAACACACACTAACACACCACCACCATGTCAGTGTCACTGCAGTGCTGAGAATCATCCACCACCCAAATAATACCTGCTCTGTGGGGGTCCTGTGGGGGTGCTGACCATTGAAGAACAGCATGAAAGGAGGCTAACAAAGCATGTAGAGAAACAGATGGACTACAGTCAGTGATTGTAGAACTACAAAGTGCTTCTATATGGTAAGTGGGGCTGATAAAATGGACACTGAGTGTAGAAACAGGGAGCTGGTTCTAATGTTATGACTGATCGGTGTACAGTGTATCACAAAAGTGAGTACACCCCTCACATTTCTGCAAATATTTCATTATATCTTTTCATGGGACAACACTATAGACATGAAACTTGGATATAACTTAGAGTAGTCAGTGTACAGCTTGTATAGCAGTGTAGATTTACTGTCTTCTGAAAATAACTCAACACACAGCCATTAATGTCTAAATAGCTGGCAACATAAATAAGTACACCCCACAGTGAACATGTCCAAATTGTGCCCAAATGTGTCGTTGTCCCTCCCTGGTGTCATGTGTCAAGGTCCCAGGTGTAAATGGGGAGCAGGGCTGTTAAATTTGGTGTTTTGGGTACAATTCTCTCATACTGGCCACTGGATATTCAACATGGCACCTCATGGCAAAGAACTCTCTGAGGATGTGAGAAATAGAATTGTTGCTCTCCACAAGATGGCCTGGGCTATAAGAAGATTGCTAACACCCTGAAACTGAGCTACAGCATGGTGGCCAAGGTCATACAGCGGTTTTCCAGGACAGGTTCCACTCGGAACAGGCTTCGCCAGGGTCGACCAAAGAAGTTGAGTCCACGTGTTCGGCGTCATATCCAGAGGTTGGCTTTAAAAAATAGACACATGAGTGCTGCCAGCATTGCTGCAGAGGTTGAAGACGTGGGAGGTCAGCCTGTCAGTGCTCAGACCATACGCCGCACACTGCATCAACTCGGTCTGCATGGTCGTCATCCCAGAAGGAAGCTGACGCACAAGAAAGCCCGCAAACAGTTTGCTGAAGACAAGCAGTCCAAGAACATGGATTACTGGAATGCCCTGTGGTCTGACGAGACCAAGATAAACTTGTGTGGCTCAGATGGTGTCCAGCATGTGTGGCGGCGCCCTGGTGAGAAGTACCAAGACAACTGTATCTTGCCTACAGTCAAGCATGGTGGTGGTAGCATCATGGTCTTGGGCTGCATGAGTGTTGCTGGCACTGGGGAGCTGCAGTTCATTGAGGGAAACATGAATTCCAACATGTACTGTGACATTCAGAAACAGAGCATGATCCCCTCCCTTCGAAAACTGGGCCTCATGGCAGTTTTCCAACAGGATAACGACCCCAAACACAACCTCCAAGATGACAACTGCCTTGCTGAGGAAGCTGAAGGTAAAGGTGATGGACTAAACCCAATTGAGCACCTGTGGCGCATCCTCAAGTGGAAGGTGGAGGAGTTCAAGGTGTCTAACATCCACCAGCTCCGTGATGTCATCATGGAGGAGTGGAAGAGGATTCCAGTAGCAACCTGTGCAGCTCTGGTGAATTCCATGCCCAGGAGGGTTAAGGCAGTGCTGGATAATAATGGTGGTCACACAAAATATTGACACTTTGGGCACAATTTGGACATGTTCACTGTGGGGTGTACTCACTTATGTTGCCAGCCATTTAGACATTAATGGCTGTGTGTTGAGCTATTTTCAGAAGACAGTAAATCTACACTGCTATACAAGTTGTACACTGACTACTCTAAGTTATATCCAAGTTTTATTTCTATAGTGTTGTCCCATGAAAAGATATAATAAAATATTTGCAGAAATGTGAGGGGTGTACTCATTTTTGTGATACACTGTATATACATATACATAACAATATGTGTACGGATGGACCGAGCGCATCAGAATCAGAACGTGACTGCAGCGCACTCAGACCGAGATTATCCGGCCCAGGCCGAGGCCGCCATCAGCAGACACTTTAAATGTAAATGAGAGGCTGCAGACAGAAGCAGAATTCGGCTTTTCCCCAGGAGTGGAGGGGGGCGGGGGGGCGGATAAAAGCAGAAAACTGTTTGTCTAGTCTGAGAGACGTGAGTCGCGTCTAGATGAGAAGCGTCACGCCTGATATAAACAAGCGATGAAAAGCAAGAGATTAGCGTCCGGAGCAGCGGGTAAAACAGGCGACGCCGCTAACGTGAAGTCAAATATTAATAAATAAATAAAATAAATAAATACAGCACGACGAGAGGACGACGGTAACACCCACCCACTTCACAGAGAGCGCTCCACTCGTCCGGGGGACGGGCCGCGTCGAGGACTTCCTCTCGGCACGTTTTCAATCACTGTCTAATTTAGCCTCCGTCGCTAACTTTAGACATGTCGCGTTCGCTGCTCTGTTTAGCCTAAATTGTCTTGACTCGCCACGTTATTTCAGACGGGCGTGAAAACGCAGTTGTCAAACTTGATTTTCAACTCATTTCTCAAGTGCCATTAATTACATCGCAGTCGAGCTAATTTCGCCGCGCACTCTTCTGCTTTCCAGCTGTTCCAGCCGTCTCTCTCAGTCACGGTGTCACAACACCTCCAATCCCAGCACCGCCCCACCCCCCTCGCCCCCCGCGGAACGCCATCTAATATTTAAAGCAAATCTGCAGGATGAACGTAAACTGTGGCAAAGCCTGGAGGAGCGACGGCGTCTGCTGTAGACGTAGCGCTGTAGGCAGGCAGAGTTGTGTTGCTGATTCAACAGCGTTCCAATAAAGAGCTAGAAAAGCGTTTTCAAAATATCAAATGAGCTAAAAACCCGTCAGCACAAGCCAAGAATCAAGTACCAGACCAGATAAAAACTCATCTTAGACCAGTAATGGTCAACACAGGACACAACATCACACCACAGGACATGGCGTCACACCACAGGACATGATGTCACACCACAGGACACAACATCACACCACAGGACATGGCGTCACACCACAGGACATGATGTCACACCACAGGACACAACATCACACCACAGGACATGATGTCACACCACAGGACACAACATCACACCACAGGACATGGCGTCACACCACAGGACATGATGTCACACCACAGGACACAACATCACACCACAGGACATGATGTCACACCACAGGACACAACATCACACCACAGGACATGGCGTCACACCACAGGACATGATGTCACACCACAGAACATGATGTCACACCACAGGACACAACATCACACCACAGGACATGGCGTCACACCACAGGACATGATGTCACACCACAGGACACAACATCACACCACAGGACATGGCGTCACACCACAGGACATGATGTCACATCACAGGACAACACATCACACCACAGGACATGGCGTCACACCACAGGACATGATGTCACACCACAGGACATGATGTCACATCACAGGACACAACATCACACCACAGGACATGATGTCACACCACAGGACACAACATCACACCACAGGACATGGCGTCACACCACAGGACATGATGTCACACCACAGGACATGATGTCACATCACAGGACAACACATCACACCACAGGACATGATGTCACACCACAGGACACAACGTCACACCACAGGACATGATGTCACACCACAGAACATGATGTCACACCACTGACCATGATGTCACACCACAGACTATGAGGTCACACCACAGACCATGAGGTCACACCACAGACCATGAGGTCACACCACAGACCATGATGTCACACCACAGGACACGACGTTACACCACAGGACATGACATCACACCACAGACCGTGATGTCACCCCACAGGACACGACGTCACACCACAGACCATGATGTCATGCCACAGGACATGATGTCACACCACAGGACACAACATCACCCCACAGGACATGGCGTCACACCACAGACTATGATGTCACACCACAGGACACGACGTTACACCACAGGACATGACATCACACCACAGACCATGATGTCACCCCACAGGACATGGCGTCACACCACAGACCATGATGTCACACCACAGACTATGACGTCACACCACAGAGCACTTTTGTGGCTTCACGTTTGTTTCCTTTACTTTTCAGGGTTTTCTCAGGTTTTTATGAGCCCAGGGGAAAGCTGGAAGAGCAAAGGACTCTTCCCCAACTGTTGCTGCAAACACGGGCTAGCCCACTTCTGCTCAAATCTGGGGATCCAGGGTTTGAATCTCTTGGGCGTCTGCGTGGGCATGATTGAACAAGACAGCCTAGCCATCATGAAGCGCTCTTTTGGGTGCGCTCTTGGTGCCGGTCTGAAACCTGGATAGAGATTGGGCGACCCAGAGAGAAAAAATGCAGCCCAAACACCTGAACGTAATATTATAAGGTGTCCACATATTTTTGGAAAGCAGGTGGCAGGCGGTCTGGTGTTGCTCCTGAAATAAACCTCGCTACGACAGCTTTATTACAGCGCTGGGGATTTTTGGACCGTGTTCCCAGATCTTTGAACATCTTGCCCTCCCACGCACTGCTGATCACCTCGGCGTCTCCACTCCATCCGTCTCTCCATCCCACCAGTAGGGAAGCAGACTCAGCGGCGGAGGGAGGGATGATGCACGCCAGAACAGTTAGCGAGTGATCCGTCCAGTGGTCCAGAATAATGGTGATAGACTGACCAGCCGGCACATCTGAAACCTGACAGAGATGATACGCCTGGTCCATTGTTCAACCATAATCATGAGTCCATCAGAGTCCATCCTAACTTTCAGTCCATCAGAGTCCATCAGAGTCCATCAGAGTCCATCAGAGTCCAGTCTAACCTTCAGTCCATCAGAGTCCAGTCTAACTCTCAGTCCATCAGAGTCCATCAGAGTCCAGTCTAACCTTCAGTCCATCACAGTCCATCCTAACCTTAAGTCCATCAGAGTCCACCAGAGTCCATCAGAGTCCATCCTAAACTTCAGTCCATCAGAGTCCAGTCTACCCTTTAGACCATCAGAGTCCAGTCTAACCTTCAGAACATCAGAGTCTATCAGTGTCCATTCTAACTCTCAGTCCATCAGTCCATCAGAGTCCATCAGAGTCCATCAGAGTCCAGTCTAACCTTCAGTCCATCAGAGTCCAGTCTAACTCTCAGTCCATCAGAGTCCATCAGAGTCCAGTCTAACTCTCAGTCCATCAGAGTCCATCAGAGTCCAGTCTAACTCTCAGTCCATCACAGTCCATCCTAACCTTTAGTCCATTAGTGTCTATTCTAATCTTTCGTCCATCAGTGTCCATTAGAGCCCAGTCTAACCTTCAGTCCATCAGTGTCCATCAGAGCCCAGTCTAACCTTCAGTCCACCAGTGTCCATCAGAGTCCAGTCTAACCGTTCATCCATCAGAGTCCAGTCTAACCTTTAAAACATCAGAGTCCATCAGAGTCCAGTCTAGCCTTCAGTCCATCAGAGTCCAGTCTAACCTTCAGAACATCAGAGTCCATCAGAGTCTATCAGTGTACATTCTAACTCTCAGTCCATTAGAGTCCATCAGAGTCCAGTCTAACCTTCAGAAACCCGTTGTTACTTAATGCCGTCCGCCGCTGCAACAAGAAATAACCTGCAGTAACCTGAACCTCTGATACACCAAGAGAACTAAACGAGTTCCTCAGAGCACGTGAGCTGCGGTCAGGTGAGTCCACGGTTCCGCTTGTCTCGTTACCGAAGACAAAAAGGACCGTCCAGACCAGGGATAAGCAGCAGGTGCTTCTGGACGTCGGATCAGTACCCGTTCCTGTGATTCCGGCCGTGAGACGAGCGTTCCAGACGATGCGCCGGAGAGAACGCCAGCGCAAGGTCACCTCATTACCGCCCATTTGTTCCAGCTGTCATCAGGAATCACACAGGGCGTCACTCATCTCAGGAACGGAGGAGCGAGGAACCGGCGCGACGTGGCCGGCGCTCCGAAATGTCACCCATCATACCGGTGCCAACGCTCCTGCCAACCGGCTCCCGCCGCCCGGCGCATTATCGGACTGTACGAGCCCGTCAGGACCTTCATCCTCGTCCTCGTCCTCATCCTCGTCTCTCTTCAGTAACTAGCACCAAAGATTTTTAATACGACCGAAGATAAGCGCCGCTCGGCTACGGACGGCTAATCACTAGCAGCGGCGTCGCTCCTGAACGCCCCACCCTCAGGCTGGCACCTTCATTCCGTTTCTCCAGAAGATAAAGGAGTCCTGATGCCCCCGAAAAACAGGAAAGGACCTTCCCTAAACTGTTGCCACACAGTCGTAGGCATCCCAATACTTCTGTCCATGTAGCGTACATTCAGAATTAGTTCGACTGCACCTACGCATGGAACAGTGGTCTCTTACTAAGGCTGGAAAGAAAACCTAACCGGTCAGAGAAAACGCCCGGGAAGCGGCAAATCACAGGTCTGTCATGAATGCACAGGAGACGCTGCTTACAGTCAGACAAGCTTCAGATCCGCTACGTTTCACAGCATAGGGTTTGGAACAGTGGAACAGTGGTCTCTTACCAAGGCTGGAAAGAAAACATAACCGGTCAGAGAAAACGTCCAGGAAGTGGCAAATCACGGGTCTGTCATGAATTCAAAGCTAATGGGACACAGGTGACGCCGTCCACAGTCAAACAAGCTTCGTAACAGAGCAGATCCGGTACGTTAGACCGCGTAGGGTTTCCGCGCTATGCTAAGTGTCGCGACGTTCCTAACCGGTCAGAGAAAACGTCCAGGAAGCGGCAAATCACAGGTCTGTTATGAATTAAAAGCTACCAGGTGACGCCAGCCACAGTCAAACAAGCTTCATGACGGAGCAGATCTGGTACGTTCGACTGCGTAGGGTTTCCGCGCTATGCTAAGTGTCGCGGCATTAGCGTTTCTTTACGTATGGAACAGTGGTCTCTTACCAAGGGGGGGAAAGAAAACCTAACCAAATCACGGGTTTGTCATGAATGCACAGGAGACGCTGCTTACAGTCAGACAAGCTTCAGATCCGCTACGTTTCACAGCATAGGGTTTGGAACAGTGGAACAGTGAAAAACGGCAAATCACAGGTCTGTTATGAATTCAAAGCTAATGGGACACAGGTGACGCCGTCCACAGTCAAACAAGCTTCGTAACAGAGCAGATCCGGTACGTTCGACCGCGTAGGGTTTCCGCGCTATGCTAAGTGTCGCGACGTTCCTAACCGGTCAGAGAAAACGTCCAGGAAGTGGCAAATCACGGGTCTGTCATGAATTCAAAGCTAATGGGACACAGGTGACGCCGTCCACAGTCAAACAAGCTTCGTAACAGAGCAGATCCGGTACGTTCGACCGCGTAGGGTTTCCGCGCTATGCTAAGTGTCGCGACGTTCCTAACCGGTCAGAGAAAACGTCCAGGAAGCGGCAAATCGCAGGTCTGTTATGAATTAACAGAAAGCAGGTGACGCTGCTTCCAGTCAAACAAGTTTCATTTGGCGTGTAGAAAATAATTTCTAGCATCTAGATCCGGTATGTTCGACCGCGTAGGCATTTCGTGCTATGCTAAGTGTCGCGACGTTAGCGTTTTCTTTCATTGTTTGCGATTCTAACGTAGCCGGAATTGATATGTTGGAAATAAACGCGGCTCCTTCTTTACAAACCCGCCCCCGCACGAACATTTTTTCGACTGTAATCACGTGAAAACGCACGGCTAGCCAGACGACATTGTGTTCCCGCTATAATAGCTAATAATGAGGGTAATTACGGTGGGAACCGCGGCGGGAGAGGGAACGTCTCGGCTCTACTAGCGATCGTAATTTCATATTCCGAACCCTGATGGAAATAACAATCTGATCAGACTCCGGAGAGGAAGAGGAAGTCCTTATATGGTCGTATATACATATATACTGTATATACACTACATGTTCAAAAGTATTGGGACGCCCCTTCTATTCTAATTATTGAATTTATGTGTTTCAGTCACAACAATTGCTAACAGGTGTAATATATCAATCATATAAAACAGTTTAGGGAAGGACCTTTCCTGTTCCAGCATGACTGTGCTCCTGGACTATATGGCCAAAAGTATTTGGACACAAACATAAGCTGGTCAGACATGTGACCTCTACGTCATCTATTTAGCTAGAACAACTGTCGCTCCTCTCACAAGACTCTGGAGCATGTCTGAGGGAATTTGTGCCCCCCAACAGCCTCAGTCGGTGTTCCGGTTCATCCCAGAGCTGCTGAGTGGGGCTGAGGTCAGGGTCTCCGTGCAGGACGCTGGAGCTTCTTTAAGCCGAGCTTTTCTTCATGTCTTTATAGAGCTGGAATAGGAAAGGACCTTCCCTAAACTGTTGCTGCTTGGTTTATTACACCTGTTAGCGACTGCTGGGGCTGAAACGAGGGGCGTTCCAATACTTTTGGGCTATAAATGTATCAGTCGTCTGACGCTTTTCTGAGGAAACAGAACACAGTGTGTGTGAGTGTGTGTGTGTGAGAGTGTGTGTGTGAGTGTGTGTGTGTGTGTGTGTGCGTGCGAGTGTGTGTGTGTGCGCGGTGAGGAGAAGGCAATTCGGCGCCTGTTTACACCTGCAGGTGATAATGTGACACCTTCCGAGCCGAGGCAGAGGATGGAAGGAGCGCCGGAGGACGGCGGGACGAGGACGTGGCGTCCCGGCCGTTGCGTTCACTCCCGCGCTGAGCTGTTGTGTGAAGTAGAAAAATACCCAGAAGGCCGCTGGGCTGTCGGTAGGTAATTAGAGGTGTGTGTGTGTGTGTGTGTGTGTGTGTTGTGAGAAAACAGACTTTTCCTGCAGCGGTACACACACCAACGAGCACCTTTAGCTGTTAGCATCGCAGGTTAGCGATGTGCTAATGGCTTCCTCTTTATGACATCACACCGCTATTAGCGCGCTTTAATTACCGGCGAGCACGTGTCTGGAATTAGCCGCGAGCTACCGCGCTAACAGGGAGGGGAGACGAGCCTCCGCCGCTTTAGCGTCGTGCCAGACAGTCAATTATCCGCCAATCTCGAGCAGTGTGGAGCTGAAGAGGAAGGTCAAAAGGGGTGTGTTATACCACCCTTCCAAAAAAATATGGACTGGGGGGGGAAATCTGAACCCATTTCGAAAAAAGTTGGGACGTGTGTTACATACATACTTGTATACGGTGCTGCCAAAGACCGTTGGGAGACCTTGGAAGGCAACGAAGACAAACAAACGGATCCTAAACCAACTCAAACCAAACCTCTCACTGGAAGTCTAGATAACCTATCTAGAGTAGTTTATTAGGAATAGTTTTCTGAGGAGCAGTTTGAGAAGTAGTTTGAGGAACAGTTTGGGGAGAAGTTTGAGGAGTAGTTTATGAGGATTAAAATAAAGTGTATTATGAAGAGTGATTTGGGGAGTAGTTAATGAGGAGTAATTTGAGCAGTAGTTTGAAAAGTAGTTGGAGTTTTCTTTAATGAAGAGTAGTTTATAAAAAGTAGTTTGAGTTGTCTTTAATGAGGAGTAGTTTATGAGGAGTAGTTTGAGTTGTCTAAGGAGTAGTTTATAAAAAGTAGTTTGAGTTGTCTTTAATGAGGAGTAGTTTATAAGGATTAGTTTGAGGAGTAGTTGGAGTTTTCTTTAATGAGGAGTAGTTTATAAGGATTAGTTTGAGGAGTAGTTGGAGTTTTCTTTAATGAGGAGTAGTTTATAAGGAGTAGTTTGAAGAGTAGTTGGAGTTTTCTTTAATGAGGAGTAGTTTATGAGGAGTAGTTTATGAGGAGTAGTTTGAGTTGTCTAAGGAGTAGTTTATAAAAAGTAGTTTGAGTTGTCTTTAATGAGGAGTAGTTTATAAGGATTAGTTTGAGGAGTAGTTGGAGTTTTCTTTAATGAGGAGTAGTTTATAAGGATTAGTTTGAGGAGTAGTTGGAGTTTTCTTTAATGAGGAGTAGTTTATAAGGATTAGTTTGAGGAGTAGTTGGAGTTTTCTTTAATGAGGAGTAGTTTATAAGGAGTAGTTTGAAGAGTAGTTGGAGTTTTCTTTAATGAGGAGTAGTTTATGAGGAGTAGTTTGAGTTTTCTTTAATGAGGAGTAGTTTATGAGGAGTAGTTTATGAGGAGTAGTTTGAGTTGTCTAAGGAGTAGTTTATAAAAAGTAGTTTGAGTTGTCTTTAATGAGGAGTAGTTTATAAGGATTAGTTTGAGGAGTAGTGTATGAGGAGTAGTTTGAGTTGTCTTTAATGAGGAGTAGTTTATAAGGAGTAGTTTGAGTTGTCTTTAATGAGGAGTAGTTTATAAGGAGTAGTTTGAGTTGTCTTTAATGAGGAGTAGTTTATAAGGAGTTTATTATGAGAAGTAGCTTGATAAGTAGTTTGAGTTGTCTTTAATGAGGAGTAATTTATAAGAAGTAGTTTGAGGTGTCTTTAATGAAGAGTAGTTTATAAGGAGTAGTTTGAGTTGTCTTTAATGAGTAGTTTATAAGGAGTAGTGTATGAGGAGTAGTTTGAGTTGTCTTTAATGAGGAGTAGTTTATAAGGAGTAGTTTGAGTTGTCTTTAATGAGGAGTAGTTTATAAGGAGTAGTTTATAAGGAGTAGTTTGAGTGGTCTTTAATAAGAAGTAGTTGAGTTTATTATGAGAAGTAGCTTGATAAGTAGTTTGAGTTGTCTTTAATAAGGAGTCATTTATAAGAAGTAGTTTGAGGTGTCTTTAATGAAGAGTAGTTTATAAGGAGTAGTTTATGAGGAGTAGTTTGAGTTGTCTTTAATGAGTAGTTTATAAAAAGTAGTTTATAAGGAGTAGTTTGAGTTGTCTTTAATGAGAAGTAGTTTATGAGGAGTTTATTATAAGAAGTAGCTTGATAAGTAGTTTGAGGAGTAGTTTGAGTTGTCTTTAATGAGAAGTAGTTTATGATTAGTAGTTTATGAGAAGTAGTTTACGAAGAGTAGTTTATGAAGAGTAGTTTTAGGAGTAGTTTATGAGGAGTAGTTTATGAAAAGTAGTTATGAGAAGTACTTTATAAGGAGTAGTTTATGAAGAGCAGTTTATGATGAGTAGTTTATGAGGAGTAGTTTATGAAAAGTAGTTTACAAGGAGTAATTTATGACAAGTAGGTTATGAGGAGTAGTTATGAAGAGTAGTTATGAGGAGTACATTATAAGGAGTAGTTTATGAGTAGTTTATGAAGAGTAGTTTATGAAGAGTAGTTTATGAGGAGTAGTTTATGAAGAGTAGTTTATGAAGAGTAGTTTATGAGGAGTAGTTTATGAAGAGTAGTTTACAAGGAGTAATTTATGAGAAGTAGTTTATGAGGAGTAGTTATGAGGAGTAGTTATGAGGAGTAGTTATGAGGAGCAGTTATGAGGAGTACTTTATAAGGAGTAGTTTATGAAGAGTAGTTTATGAGAAGTTGTTTATAAGGAGTAATTTTTGAGGAGTATTTTATAAAGAGTAGTTTATAAGGAGCAGTTTTTGAGGAGTAGTTTATAAGGAGTAGTTTATGAGGAGCAGTTTATGAGGAGTAGTTTATGAGGAGTAGTTTATGAAGAGTAGTTTATGAAGAGTAGTTTTAGGAGTAGTTTATGAGGAGTAGTTTTTAAGGAGCAGTTTTTGAGGAGTAGTTTATGAGGAGTAGTTTATGAAGAGTAGTTTTAGGAGTAGTTTAAGATGAGTAGTTTATGAGGAGCAGTTTATGAGGAGTAGTTTATGAGGAGCAGTTTATGAGGAGTAGTTTATGAGGAGTAGTTTATGAAGAGTATTTTTAGGAGTAGTTTAAGAGGAGTAGTTTATAAGGAGCAGTTTTTAAGGAGTAGTTTATGAGGAGTAGTTTATGAGGAGTAGTTATGAGGAGTAGTTTGATAAGCCAATTACTACAAAGAGAAAGAGGACGGACAGCAACAAGATGGAAGGATCCAACTCTCATTACAGAAGCCTAAAGACCAAACTGAAGGCTGGACGTTCTGGAGAAACATCATCCACATGGTCACCAGGACTTGGAATCAAAGGTCGTCCATCAACATGGTCTGATGTCCTTCAGTTTGGGACTTCAAGAGTCACTGTAATGGATCACTGTAGAGGAGTAGTTTATGAAGAGTAGTTTTAGGAGTAGTTTAAGATGAGTAGTTTATGAGGAGCAGTTTATGAGGAGTAGTTTATGAGGAGCAGTTTATGAGGAGTAGTTTATGAGGAGCAGTTTATGAGGAGTAGTTTATGAGGAGCAGTTTATGAGGAGTAGTTTATGAAGAGTAGTTTTAGGAGTAGTTTAAGAGGAGTAGTTTATAAGGAGCAGTTTTTGAGGAGTAGTTTATGAGGAGTAGTTTATGAGGAGTAGTTTATGAGGAGTAGTTTATGAAGAACAGTTTTAGGAGTAATTTAAGATGAGTAGTTTATAAGGAGCAGTTTTTGAGGAGTAGTTTATGAGGAGTAGTTTATGAGGAGTAGTTTATGAGGAGTAGTTTATGAGGAGCAGTTTATGAGGAGTAGTTTATGAAGAGTAGTTTTAGGAGTAGTTTAAGAGGAGTAGTTTATAAGGAGCAGTTTTTGAGGAGTAGTTTATGAGGAGTAGTTTATGAGGAGTAGTTTATGAAGAACAGTTTTAGGAGTAATTTAAGATGAGTAGTTTATAAGGAGCAGTTTTTGAGGAGTAGTTTATGAGGAGTAGTTTATGAGGAGTAGTTTATGAGGAGTAGTTTATGAAGAGTATTTTTAGGAGTAGTTTAAGAGGAGTAGTTTATAAGGAGCAGTTTTTAAGGAGTAGTTTATGAGGAGTAGTTTATGAGGAGTAGTTATGAGGAGTAGTTTGATAAGCCAATTACTACAAAGAGAAAGAGGACGGACAGCAACAAGATGGAAGGATCCAACTCTCATTACAGAAGCCTAAAGACCAAACTGAAGGCTGGACGTTCTGGAGAAACATCATCCACATGGTCACCAGGACTTGGAATCAAAGGTCGTCCATCAACATGGTCTGATGTCCTTCAGTTTGGGACTTCAAGAGTCACTGTAATGGATCACTGTAGCTCCAGTTGGATCCATCCATGCTGTTGCTGTCCCTCCTCTTCCTCTTTTACCTTCAACCTTGGTTCTTCTCATAATGCGACCAATATAACAGTTCAGTTTGGAACACGGTGGTTTGCTCATCAGGTCTGAAGAGTGACCGCTCAGTGTTTCAGTATTCAGTGGTCAGCACTAGCCTGGATGTGACGGTGGCTACAGTAACGATGTGCCGCCCCGGTGCATGCTGGGTAAGTGACCCGTGACGGTCAGAAGATGGAAGAGCGCAGTTCCTATCAGTTCTGATCCATAATTCATGGTGGCTTCTTTCTTCTGTCTTTCATGTGGAGGATACACTGAAGGATTTCACACACGACGTCCCGGTGGGAATCCAGCGTCTCCACACCAGGAGAGAAGAGACGGCGGGTGGGAGGTGAAGCGGGGCTGAGGAGGGACGTCATGACCTCCACTTCAAAGGGAGGAACCGGAAAATACAAACCCTGCTGCACCTCAGGAGAGGAACTCGGTAAATATAGGGACAGCGGTGGATGTTAAAACAGGAGGGCAAAGACTAGCAAGTGAGGGAGAAGTTCATTCAAACTACTTCTCATAGTATACTCCTCAAACTACTCCTCATAATCTGCTTCTCATAGTATACTCCTCAACTACTCCTCATAATCTACTTCTCATAGTATACTCCTCAAACTACTCCTCATAATCTACTTCTCATAGTATACTCCTCAAACTACTCCTCATAATCTACTTCTCATAGTATACTTCTCAACTACTCCTCATAATCTACTTCTCATAGTATACTTCTCAACTACTCCTCATAATCTACTTCTCATAGTATACTCCTCAAACTACTCCTCATAATCTGCTTCTCATAGTATACTCCTCAACTACTCCTCATAATCTACTTCTCATAGTATACTCCTCAAACTACTCCTCATAATCTACTTCTCATAGTATACTTCTCAACTACTCCTCATAATCTACTTCTCATAGTATACTCCTCAAACTACTCCTCATAATCTGCTTCTCATAGTATACTCCTCAACTACTCCTCATAATCTACTTCTCATAGTATACTCCTCAAACTACTCCTCATAATCTACTTCTCATAGTATACTCCTCAAACTACTCCTCATAATCTACTTCTCATAGTATACTTCTCAACTACTCCTCATAATCTACTTCTCATAGTATACTCCTCAAACTACTCCTCATAATCTACTTCTCATAGTATACTTCTCAACTACTCCTCATAATCTACTTCTCATAGTATACTCCTCAAACTACTCCTCATAATCTACTTCTCATAGTATACTCCTCAACTACTCCTCATAATCTGCTTCTCATAGTATACTCCTCAAACTACTCCTCATAATCTACTTCTCATAGTATACTTCTCAACTACTCCTCATAATCTACTTCTCATAGTATACTCCTCAAACTACTCCTCATAATCTACTTCTCATAGTATACTTCTCAACTACTCCTCATAATCTACTTCTCATAGTATACTCCTCAAACTACTCCTCATAATCTACTTCTCATAGTATACTCCTCAACTACTCCTCATAATCTGCTTCTCATAGTATACTTCTCAACTACTCCTCATAATCTGCTTCTCATAGTATACTCCTCAACTACTCCTCATAATCTGCTTCTCATAGTATACTCCTCAAACTACTCCTTATAATCTGCTTCTCATAGTATACTTCTAAACTACTCCTCATAATCTGCTTCTCATAGTATACTCCTCAACTACTCCTCATAATCTGCTTCTCATAGTATACTCCTCAAACTACTCCTTATAATCTGCTTCTCATAGTATACTTCTCAACTACTCCTCATAATCTGCTTCTCATAGTATACTCCTCAACTACTCCTCATAATCTACTTCTCATAGTATACTCCTCAACTACTCCTCATAATCTGCTTCTCATAGTATACTCCTCAAACTACTCCTTATAATCTGCTTCTCATAGTATACTTCTAAACTACTCCTTATAATCTACTTTTCATAGTATACTCCTCAAACTACTCCTCATAATCTACAGTACTTCTCATAGTATACTCCTCAAACTACTCCTCATAATCTGCTTCTCATAGTATACTTCTCAACTACTCCTTATAATCTACTTTTCATAGTATACTCCTCAAACTACTCCTCATAATCTACAGTACTTCTCATAGTATACTCCTCAAACTACTCCTCATTATCTACTTCTCATAGTATACTCCTCAAACTACTCCTCATAATCTACTTTTCATAGTATACTCCTCAAACTACTCCTCATAATCTACAGTACTTCTCATAGTATACTCCTCAAACTACTCCTCATAATCTACTTCTCATAGTATACTCCTTAAACTACTCCTTATAATCTACTTTTCATAGTATACTCCTCAAACTACTCTTTATAATCTACTTCTCATAGTATACTCCTCAAACTACTCCTCATAATCTACTTTTCATAGTATACTCCTCAAACTACTCCTCATAATCTACTTTTCACAGTATACTCCTTAAACTACTCCTTATAATCTACTTTTCATAGTATACTCCTCAAACTACTCTTTATAATCTACTTCTCATAGTATACTCCTCAAACTACTCCTCATAATCTACTTTTCATAGTATACTCCTCAAACTACTCCTCATAATCTACTTTTCACAGTATACTCCTTAAACTACTCCTTATAATCTACTTTTCATAGTATACTCCTCAAACTACTCTTTATAATCTACTTTTCATAGTATACTCCTCAAACTACTCTTTATAATCTACTTCTCATAGTATACTCCTCAACTACTCCTCATAATCTACTTCTCATAGTATACTCCTCAAACTACTCCTCATAATCTACTTCTCATAGTATACTCCTCAAACTACTCCTCATAATCTACTTCTCATAGTATACTTCTCAACTACTCCTCATAATCTACTTCTCATAGTATACTCCTCAAACTACTCCTCATAATCTACTTCTCATAGTATACTTCTCAACTACTCCTCATAATCTACTTCTCATAGTATACTCCTCAAACTACTCCTCATAATCTACTTCTCATAGTATACTCCTCAACTACTCCTCATAATCTGCTTCTCATAGTATACTCCTCAAACTACTCCTCATAATCTACTTCTCATAGTATACTCCTCAACTACTCCTCATAATCTACTTCTCATAGTATACTTCTCAACTACTCCTCATAATCTACTTCTCATAGTATACTCCTCAAACTACTCCTCATAATCTACTTCTCATAGTATACTTCTCAACTACTCCTCATAATCTACTTCTCATAGTATACTCCTCAAACTACTCCTCATAATCTATTTCTCATAGTATACTCCTCAACTACTCCTCATAATCTGCTTCTCATAGTATACTCCTCAACTACTCCTCATAATCTACTTCTCATAGTATACTCCTCAACTACTCCTCATAATCTGCTTCTCATAGTATACTCCTCAAACTACTCCTTATAATCTGCTTCTCATAGTATACTTCTAAACTACTCCTTATAATCTACTTTTCATAGTATACTCCTCAAACTACTCCTCATAATCTGCTTCTCATAGTATACTTCTCAACTACTCCTTATAATCTACTTTTCATAGTATACTCCTCAACTACTCCTCATAATCTGCTTCTCATAGTATACTCCTCAAACTACTCCTCATAATCTACAGTACTTCTCATAGTATACTCCTCAAACTACTCCTCATTATCTACTTCTCATAGTATACTCCTCAAACTACTCCTCATAATCTACTTTTCATAGTATACTCCTCAAACTACTCCTCATAATCTACAGTACTTCTCATAGTATACTCCTCAAACTACTCCTCATAATCTACTTTTCATAGTATACTCCTCAAACTACTCCTCATAATCTACTTTTCACAGTATACTCCTTAAACTACTCCTTATAATCTACTTTTCATAGTATACTCCTCAAACTACTCTTTATAATCTACTTCTCATAGTATACTCCTCAAACTACTCCTCAATTACTCCTCATAATCTACTTCTCATAATCTATTTCTCATAGTATACTCCTCAAACTACTCCTTATAATCTACTTCTCATAGTATACTCCTCAAACTACTCCTTATAATCTACTTCTTATAGTATACTCCTCAAACTACTCCTTATAATCTACTCTTCATAAACTACTCCTCAAACTACTTCTCATAGTATACTCATCAAAGTACACTACTCAAACTACTCCTCATACCACTCATCATAAACTACTCCTCAAACTACTTATCATTAAAGACAAATCATACTACTCCTCATACTTCTTCTCAAACTACTCTTTAAACTACTCAAACTACTCCTCATACTACTCATCATAAACTACTCCTCAAACTACTCCTCATACTACTCATCATAAACTACTCCTCAAACTACTCCTCAAACTACTTATCATTAGACAGCTCATACTACTCCTCATACTGCTCATATGACTCATCATAAACTACTCCATATGAACTACTGTACTTCTCAAACTACTCCCCATACTACTCCTCATTTAAGACAACTCATACAACTCCTCATAATAAATTACACTTTAAACTACTCTTCAAACTACTCCTAAAACTGCTCCTCATAAACTGCTCATCATACTACTCCTCATAAAATACAACTCAAATTACTCCTCAAACTATTCCTCATGAAATACAACTATTGCTCAAACTTGGATTTGGAACAGAATGACCCACAACAACTCGCTCAGACGTCCATATATTTTTGCTCGCTCTGCGTCTGTAGACGATGTTTGAGACACAGCGGGGACACAGGAGCAGCTTTTTTATTTAACAAAAGGTGTTATTCCATTATAGATCTGTGTGTGTGTGTGTGTGTGTGTGTGTATGTGTGTGTTTATGCATGTTCGAGAGCGACAGAGTGCGTTCAGTCCGTCTGTAATGATACCGCGTCTCGTACCCATAATGCACCCCTTTGAAAGCCGGTGCACTTCGCTCGTGAATACAGAGAGGAGGAAAAAAACAAAGGCGGCCGCCGCGCACTTCAAAGCAGACGACGACGGGTGACATTTCGGCCGCTCGTCGCTCAGAGCTCCTCTCTTGTTTTCGTCCGCCCCCCTCCGAATATAATTCACACCCTCAATACTACACCCTTAATACTACACCCTCAATACTGTTCTGAAAACAATGACCTCAATACTACACCCTCAATACCGTTTTAAAAACGATGGTCTCATTACAACACCCTCATTACTTCACCCTAAATACTACCCTCTCAATACTTCATCCTCAATACTAAAACTGTTCTAAAAATTGTTACGTCAATGCTACACCCTCAATACTAAACCCTTAATACTACACCCTCAAAGCTACATTCTCAATACTACACCCTTAAAGCTACACCCTAAATACTACACCCTCAAAACAATGACCTAAATACTACACCCTCAATATTACACCCTCAATTCTACCCTCTCAAAACTGTTCTAAAAACAATTACCTCAATATTACACCCTCAATACTACCCTCTCAAAGCTACACCCTCAATACTGTTCTACAAATGATTACCTCAATACTACACCCTCAAAGCTACACCCTCAAAACTGTTTAAAAATGATTACCTCTACACTACACTTTCAATACTACCCTCTACACCTAAGCTACACCCTCAAAATTATTCTTAAAATGATGACCTTATTACTACACCCTCAATACTACACCCTCAATACTACATCCTCAATACTACACCCTCAAAACTACACCCTCAATACTACACCCTCAAAACTACCCTCTCAATACTACACCCTCAATACTACACTTTTAATACTACCCTCTCAATACTACACCCTTAATACTAAACCCTCAAAGCTAAAACTGTTCTAAAAACGATGACCTCAATATTACACCCTCAATACTACACCCCCAAAAGTTTATCCTAAAACAATGACCTTAATACTACACCCTCAATACTACCCTCTCAAAGCTACTCCCTCAAAACTGTTCTAAAAATAATGACCTTATTACTACACCCTCAATACTACACCCTCAAAACTACCCTCTCAAAGCTACACCCTCAAAATTATTCTAAAAACGATGACCTTATTACTACACCCTCAATACTACACCCTCAATGCTACATCGTCAATACTACACCCTCAAAACTACACCCTCAATACTACACCCTCAAAACTACACCCTCAATACTACCCTCTCAAAGCTACACCCTCAATGCTACATCCTCAAAACTTCATCGTCAATACTACACCCTCAATACTTCATTCTAAAACAATGACCCCAATACTACACCCTCAATACTACACCCTTAATACTGTTCTAAAAACGATGACCTTAATACTACACCCTCAATACTTCACCCTCCATTCTCAAAATTATTCTAAAAACGATGACCTCAATACTACACCCTCAATACTTCACCCTCCATTCTTAAAATTATTCTAAAAACGATGACCTCAATACTACACCCTCAATACTACACCCTGAAAACTGTTCTAAAAGCTACACCCTCGATACTACACCCTCAATACTACACCCTCAATAATGTTCTAAAAGCTACACCCTCGATACTACACCCTAAAAAAAAGCTCTTTTTCTTTTACTTTAATAAGATTTTGAAATGTATCTGTGGGGATTTGTGCCCTCCTCATCTTTAAGGACCCGGCTTTGTGCTTAAACAGGAAAGAGCCTTCCCTAAACTGATGAACGTTTCACATGAACACAGTTAAAAGCATGGATCGATGTAAACCAACCACAGAGACGTAATAATTAGGAGGGGCATCCAGTGACACTGACCAATAAGCAGTGCTCATAATCTGGAGGTCGCTGGTTTAAGTCCCACATCTGCCAAGTTGCCACGGGATCCAGGGTTTGATCCTCACGCTGGGTCTACAGTGTCGTTTCATTTGATTTTGTTACCCGAAGCTCGATTGAGGATTTAGCCGCGTGTACGACACACTCTCGCACCGCGAGCCGCCGTTTCCGTGGTGCTCCGTCTTATTCCTTTACGTTATGGGTTGCCAGATTGATTCAATACTTTCCAGCCACAAATCCCCCAAAAGTGCATCAAAACCCTCCTGGAATGTAACTAAACGGTTCAGGTTTAGACTCAGGTACAGGACCAGGAACCAGAAGGTTGCTGGTTTAGGTCACACCTCTGCTTAATTAACACTGTGGGCCCCTAAGCAAGGCCCTTGAGCCCTAACTGATCAGACTGTAATTAATAATGAGATATTTAACGGTCAGTTTGGTTAAAACTGAGTCTAAATCAGACTTGGTCTGGTGTTACACACCCCTACACACACACCAAAACCAACACACACACCTAAACACACCTACACACACACCAAAACCAACACACACACCTACATATATACACACCCCTACACACACACCAAAACCAACACACACACCTACATATATACACACCCCTACACACACACCAAAACCAACACACACACCTACATATATACACACCCCTACACACACACCAAAACCAACACACACACCTACATATATACACACACCTACACACACACCAAAACCAACACACACACCTACATATATACACACACCTACACACACACCAAAACCAACACACACCTACATATATACACACCCCTACACACACACCAAAACCAACACACACACCTACATATATACACACCCCTACACACACACCAAAACCAACACACACACCTACATATATACACACCCCTACACACACACCAAAACCAACACACACACCTACATATATACACACCCCTACACACACACCAAAACCAACACACACACCTACATATATACACACCCCTACACACACACCAAAACCAACACACACACCTACATATATACACACACCTACACACACACCAAAACCAACACACACACCTACATATATACACACCCCTACACACACACCAAAACCAACACACACACCTACATATATACACACCCCTACACACACACCAAAACCAACACACACACCTACATATATACACACCCCTACACACACACCAAAACCAACACACACACCTACATATATACACACCCCTACACACACACCAAAACCAACACACACACCTACATATATACACACCCCTACACACACACCAAAACCAACACACACACCTACATATATACACACACCTACACACACACCAAAACCAACACACACACCTACATATATACACACCCCTACACACACACCAAAACCAACACACACCTACATATATACACACCCCTACACACACACCAAAACCAACACACACACCTACATATATACACACACCTACACACACACCAAAACCAACACACACACCTACATATATACACACCCCTACACACACACCAAAACCAACACACACCTACATATATACACACCCCTACACACACACCAAAACCCACACACACCTACATATATACACACCCCTACACACACACCAAAACCAACACACACACCTACATATATACACACACCTACACACACACCAAAACCAACACACACACCTACATACATACACACCCCTACACACACACCAAAACCAACACACACACCTACATATATACACACACCTACACACACACCAAAACCAACACACACACCTACATATATACACACACCTACACACACACCAAAACCAACACACACCTACATATATACACACCCCTACACACACACCAAAACCAACACACACACCTACATATATACACACCCCTACACACACACCAAAACCAACACACACACCTACATATATACACACCCCTACACACACACCAAAACCAACACACACACCTACATATATACACACCCCTACACACACACCAAAACCAACACACACACCTACATATATACAGTGTATCACAAAAGTGAGTACACCCCTCACATTTCTGCAAATATTTCATTATATCTTTTCATGGGACAACACTATAGACATGAAACTTGGATATAACTTAGAGTAGTCAGTGTACAGCTTGTATAGCAGTGTAGATTTACTGTCTTCTGAAAATAACTCAACACACAGCCATTCATGTCTAAATAGCTGGCAACATAAGTGAGTACACCCCACAGTGAACATGTCCAAATTGTGCCCAAATGTGTCGTTGTCCCTCCCTGGTGTCATGTGTCAAGGTCCCAGGTGTAAATGGGGAGCAGGGCTGTTAAATTTGGTGTTTTGGGTACAATTCTCTCATACTGGCCACTGGATATTCAACATGGCACCTCATGGCAAAGAACTCTCTGAGGATGTGAGAAATAGAATTGTTGCTCTCCACAAAGATGGCCTGGGCTATAAGAAGATTGCTAACACCCTGAAACTGAGCTACAGCATGGTGGCCAAGGTCATACAGCGGTTTTCCAGGACAGGTTCCACTCGGAACAGGCTTCGCCAGGGTCGACCAAAGAAGTTGAGTCCACGTGTTCGGCGTCATATCCAGAGGTTGGCTTTAAAAAATAGACACATGAGTGCTGCCAGCATTGCTGCAGAGGTTGAAGACGTGGGAGGTCAGCCTGTCAGTGCTCAGACCATACGCCGCACACTGCATCAACTCGGTCTGCATGGTCGTCATCCCAGAAGGAAGCTGACGCACAAGAAAGCCCGCAAACAGTTTGCTGAAGACAAGCAGTCCAAGAACATGGATTACTGGAATGCCCTGTGGTCTGACGAGAACAAGATAAACTTGTTTGGCTCAGATGGTGTCCAGCATGTGTGGCGGCGCCCTGGTGAGAAGTACCAAGACAACTGTATCTTGCCTACAGTCAAGCATGGTGGTGGTAGCATCATGGTCTTGGGCTGCATGAGTGTTGCTGGCACTGGGGAGCTGCAGTTCATTGAGGGAAACATGAATTCCAACATGTACTGTGACATTCTGAAACAGAGCATGATCCCCTCCCTTCGAAAACTGGGCCTCATGGCAGTTTTCCAACAGGATAACGACCCCAAACACAACCTCCAAGATGACAACTGCCTTGCTGAGGAAGCTGAAGGTAAAGGTGATGGACTAAACCCAACTGAGCACCTGTGGCGCATCCTCAAGTGGAAGGTGGAGGAGTTCAAGGTGTCTAACATCCACCAGCTCCGTGATGTCATCATGGAGGAGTGGAAGAGGATTCCAGTAGCAACCTGTGCAGCTCTGGTGAATTCCATGCCCAGGAGGGTTAAGGCAGTGCTGGATAATAATGGTGGTCACACAAAATATTGACACTTTGGGCACAATTTGGACATGTTCACTGTGGGGGGTACTCACTTATGTTGCCAGCCATTTAGACATTAATGGCTGTGTGTTGAGTTATTTTCAGAAGACAGTAAATCTACACTGCTATACAAGTTGTACACTGACTACTCTAAGTTATATCCAAGTTTTAGTTCTATAGTGTTGTCCCATGAAAAGATATAATGAAATATTTGCAGAAATGTGAGGGGTGTACTCACTTTTGTGATACACTGTACACACCCCTACACACACACCAAAACCAACACACACACCTACATATATACACACACCTACACACACACCAAAACCAACACACACACCTACATATATACACACCCCTACACACACACCAAAACCAACACACACACCTACATATATACACACCCCTACACACACACCAAAACCAACACACACACCTACATATATACACACCCCTACACACACACCAAAACCAACACACACACCTACATATATACACACCCCTACACACACACCAAAACCAACACACACACCTACATATATACACACCCCTACACACACACCAAAACCAACACACACACCTACATATATACACACACCTACACACACACCAAAACCAACACACACACCTACATATATACACACCCCTACACACACACCAAAACCAACACACACCTACATATATACACACCCCTACACACACACCAAAACCAACACACACACCTACATATATACACACACCTACACACACACCAAAACCAACACACACACCTACATATATACACACCCCTACACACACACCAAAACCAACACACACCTACATATATACACACCCCTACACACACACCAAAACCCACACACACCTACATATATACACACCCCTACACACACACCAAAACCAACACACACACCTACATATATACACACACCTACACACACACCAAAACCAACACACACACCTACATACATACACACCCCTACACACACACCAAAACCAACACACACACCTACATATATACACACACCTACACACACACCAAAACCAACACACACACCTACATATATACACACCCCTACACACACACCAAAACCAACACACACACCTACATATATACACACACCTACACACACACCAAAACCAACACACACCTACATATATACACACACCTACACACACACCAAAACCAACACACACCTACATATATACACACACCTACACACACACCAAAACCAACACACACCTACATACATACACACACCTACACACACACACCTAAACACACACCAAAACAACACACACACCTACATATATACACACACCTAAACACACACCAAAACCAACACACACACCTACATACATACACACCTACACACACACCAAAACCAACACACACACACCTACATATACACACACCTAAACACACACCAAAACCAACACACACCTACATACATACACACACCTACACACACACCAAAACCAACACACACACCTACATACATACACACACCTACACACACACCAAAACCAACACACACACCTACATACATACACACACCTACATATATACACACACCTACACACACACAAACCTAAACACACGCCTACATACACACACCTACATATATATACACACACCTACACACATATCTACACCAACACACACACACACACCTACACACACATCTACACCAACACACACACCTACATAGATACACACACCTACATATATACACACACCTACACACATATCTACACCAACACACACACACACACCTATATACACCTACATATATACACACACCTACACACAGCTATACACACACACACACACACACACACCTTTACACACCTACATATATACATTCACCTACACACACCTACACACACATATCTACACCAACACACACACACCTGCAAACACACACCTACATATATACACACACCTACACACACACCTACATATATACACACACCTACACACACACCTACACACACACACACACCAAAACCAACACACACATACAACTACGTACACACACAAATTTAAACACACTTGCATATATACACATCTGCACACACACACACACACACACACACACACCTATGCACACACAAACCTAAACACACACACAACTACACAGACACCAAAACCAACACACACCTACACACACACACATTGTCCTTGGTGATTGTGTCTCTGTGAGGACGAGATGAAGCGGAACCCCTGCAGTGTTTCTAAGAGGAACAGGTCGCCCCGACACTACAGTCCTCACCCAGCCTAAATCACTCTCACCACCACCTCAGAGTCGCCGTTACCAAAATAAACCTACACAATCAGACCCGACCTGAAATACCACGGTTATTTACGCTCACGGTCAGGGTCACAGCGGGTCCTGACACCCGAATATTACTCCCCCCCCCCTCCGTATATAGCACGATCACGACCTCGTTCCAATTCAACCGTCCTGAGCAGAACTGACAGTAATATTGTGTAATATTGTGTGATGGAACTAAAAGTGGGTGGTGCTGTCGCTTCACAGCAAGAAGGTCATGGGTTCAATTCCCAGGTGGAGCGGTGCGGGTCCTTTCTGTGTGGAGTTTGCATGTTCTCCTCGTGTCTGTGTGGGTTTCCTGTCACAGTCCAAAGACGTGCAGGTGAGGTGAATTGGAGATACTGAAGTGTGTGTGTGTGTGTGTGTGTGTGCCCTGTGATGAACTGGCAACCCGTCCAGGGTGTTACCCTTTTACGTGCTCAAATCTGATATATAAAATAAACAGTTTAGGGAAGGGCTTTTCAGGTTCCAGGACCTGAACAAAATAAGTGAATGAACAATGAACTTTAAGGTGGCACGGGCGCAACGTGTGCCAGCGCTGCATGTGGGTAAACGAGCCGAAGGGTCGCCCGAAACCGTACAGCGGGTGCGGCGACACCTACACGGGGGTCCGGCCGGCGGCGGCTGCGAGACGGTGAGTCACCGGGAGTCAGGTGCACGCCGGCCATTAGCCTACCGGAGAGTGGCGGGTAATTACGGCTGGCATTTTGACAAGTGTTTGCAGAAGTGAAGGTCAAGCGCGTAGTGTGTGTGTGTGTGTGTGTGTGCGCGCACGAACGCGCTCCATGCTAATCTGGCGGCGTCGCTGCGCTCCAATTAGAGGGAGACGCGGGGGAGGCCGCCGGAGGAGAGCGGAGTGCAATTTTCATTCCCCAGGTTTTACATTTACTCATTTAGTTCCAGCTTTTATCCATCAGCACTTAAAAAGTTCTCACACTCGGTGTGTGTGTGTGTGAGTGTGTGTGTGTGTGTGTGTGTGTGTGTGTGTGAGTGTGTGTGTGTGAGTGTGTGTGTGTGTGTGTGTGAGTGTGTGAGTGTGTGTGTGAGTGTGTGTGTGTGTGTGTGTGTGTGTGTGTGTGAGTGTGTGTGTGTGAGTGTGTGTGTGTGTGTGTGTGTGTGTGAGTGTGTGAGTGTGTGTGTGTGAGACTTTCTCTTAACTTTTGCGCTCTGAAAAAAAAAAACCATACAAGCGCTGTTATCACACACTTACACACACAAAAAATGTAAACACACACCTACACACACACACACACATACATATAACTACATTCGCACAAACATCTACACACACACCAACACACACCTACACACACCAAAACCAACACACACCTACATATATACACACACCTACACACAAATACACAAACCTCCACACACCTACACACATACACCTACACACATATACATGCAAACACACAACTACACACACCTACACACACACATGCACAAACCTCCACACACACCTACATATATACACACACCTACACACATATACATGCATACACACACCTACACACACCTACTTATATACACACACCTGTACATATATACACACACCTGCAAATATATACACACCTACATATATACACACACCTATACATACTGTATGTAGGTGTGTGTATATATGTAGGTGTGTGTATAGGTGTGTGTAGGTGTAGATATGTGTGTAGGTGTGTGTGTGGGTGTGTGTATGTATGCATGTATATGTGTGTAGGTGTGTGTATATATGTAGGTGTGTGTATATATGTAGGTGTGTGTATAGGTGTGTGTAGGTGTAGATATGTGTGTAGGTGTGTGTGTGGGTGTGTGTATGTATGCATGTATATGTGTGTAGGTGTGTGTATATATGTAGGTGTGTGTATATATGTAGGTGTGTGTGTATATATGCAGGTGTGTGTATACAGTGTATCACAAAAGTGAGTACACCCCTCACATTTCTGCAGATATTTAAGTATATCTTTTCATGGGACAACACTGACAAAATGACACTTTGACACAATGAAAAGTAGTCTGTGTGCAGCTAATATAACAGTGTAAATTTATTCTTCCTTCAAAATAACTCAATATACAGCCATTAATGTCTAAACCACCGGCAACAAAAGTGAGTACACCCCTTAGTGAAAGTTCCTGAAGTGTCAATATTTTGTGTGGCCACCATTATTTCCCAAAACTGCCTTAACTCTCCTGGGCATGGAGTTTACCAGAGCTTCACAGGTTGCCACTGGAATGCTTTTCCACTCCTCCATGACGACATCACGGAGCTGGCGGATATTCGAGACTTTGCGCTCCTCCACCTTCCGCTTGAGGATGCCTCAAAGATGTTCTATTGGGTTTAGGTCTGGAGACATGCTTGGCCAGTCCATCACCTTTACCCTCAGCCTCTTCAATAAAGCAGTGGTCGTCTTAGAGGTGTGTTTGGGGTCATTATCATGCTGGAACACTGCCCTGCGACCCAGTTTCCGGAGGGAGGGGATCATGCTCTGCTTCAGTATTTCACAGTACATATTGGAGTTCATGTGTCCCTCAATGAAATGTAACTCCCCAACACCTGCTGCACTCATGCAGCCCCAGACCATGGCATTCCCACCACCATGCTTGACTGTAGGCATGACACACTTATCTTTGTACTCCTCACCTGATTGCCACCACACATGCTTGAGACCATCTGAACCAAACAAATTAATCTTGGTCTCATCAGACCATAGGACATGGTTCCAGTAATCCATGTCCTTTGTTGACATGTCTTCAGCAAACTGTTTGCGGGCTTTCTTGTGTAGAGACTTCAGAAGAGGCTTCCTTCTGGGGTGACAGCCATGCAGACCAATTTGATGTAGTGTGCGGCGTATGGTCTGAGCACTGACAGGCTGACCCCCCACCTTTTCAATCTCTGCAGCAATGCTGACAGCACTCCTGCGCCTATCTTTCAAAGACAGCAGTTGGATGTGACGCTGAGCACGTGCACTCAGCTTCTTTGGACGACCAACGCGAGGTCTGTTCTGAGTGGACCCTGCTCTTTTAAAACGCTGGATGATCTTGGCCACTGTGCTGCAGCTCAGTTTCAGGGTGTTGGCAATCTTCTTGTAGCCTTGGCCATCTTCATGTAGCGCAACAATTCGTCTTTTAAGATCCTCAGAGAGTTCTTTGCCATGAGGTGCCATGTTGGAACTTTCAGTAACCAGTATGAGAGAGTGTGAGAGCTGTACTACTAAATTGAACACACCTGCTCCCTATGCACACCTGAGACCTAGTAACACTAACGAGTCACATGACATTTTGGAGGGAAAATGACAAGCAGTGCTCAATTTGGACATTTAGGGGTGTAGTCTCTTAGGGGTGTACTCACTTTTGTTGCCGGTGGTTTAGACAAATCCCCACAGACACACTCTAAAGTCTTGTGAAAAGTCACACAGACGTCACTCTAATTTAATACAGTTTGTTCTTGAAACTGGACGTCCGACAAGCTCACGGTCAGGTGTCCAAATACTTTTAGCCATACGGTGTACTCTGGTATTCAGAGAGTGGCCATAGGAGCTGTAGGAGAACCTGCCAAAGCGCAGAAGAGCATCAAAGCGACAGAGGGGCGTCTGAGAGCAGAGGCGTTCGGAGTCTAGCGTCTCTCGGCGGCTCGTGGGAGGCTGATGATGTTGATTTAGCATTTAATGTGACATTTTAGTCTGATTAGCACTCGCAACACACAAACACACACACACACTCACACACACACTCACTCACACACACACTCACTCTCACACACAAACACACACACACACTCACTCACACACACACACTCTCTCACACACACACACACACACACACACACACACACACACACTTAGAAATCAGTGCTTTTTACACACTGTCCCAACTCTTCTGAAATGGTTCTGTGTGCAATATTTGCCAACTAAGACTAACATTCATTCATTGTCTTTTTATCACCACTTCATCCTGGTCAGGGTCGCGGTGGGTCTGATTCACTGGGCAATAGGCAAAAAACCCTGACAGTCCATCACAGGTCAAACACACACATATGCACACACGCACCACAATCACTGACTGCAGGCCTTCTGTCTTGTAGAAGGAAACCCACACAGACACGTGGGAGAACATGCAAACTCCACACATAAAGGAACCGGACCGCCCCCACCTGGGAATCAAACCCAGAACCTTCTTGCTGTGAGGCGACAGTGCTACCCACCGAGCCACCATGCCAACACTAACAATAACAGAAAACTTCAACTTCAAATACATGAATATACGTATGTGTGTATGTGTGTGTGTGTGTGTGTGTGTGTCTGTGTATCTGAGTTTGTGTGTATATGTATGTGTGTGTGTGTTCATGTGTGTGTGTATGTGTGTATCTAAGTTTGTGTGTATATGTATGTAAATGTGTGTGTGTGTGTATGTATGTGTATGCGGGTATGTACATATGTATCTATGTATGTGTATGTGTGTATGTGTGTGTGTGTGTGTGTGTGTGAGTGTATGTATGTGTATGCAGGTATGTACATATGTATCTATGTATGTGTATGTGTGTGTGTGTGTGTATGTATGTGTATGCGGGTATGTACATATGTATCTATGTATGTGTATGTGTGTATGTGTGTGTGTGTGTGTGTGTGTGTATGTATGTGTATGCGGGTATGTACATATGTATCTATGTATGTGTATGTGTGTATGTGT
Organism: Trichomycterus rosablanca; assembly: GCF_030014385.1. NCBI lineage: Eukaryota > Metazoa > Chordata > Actinopteri > Siluriformes > Trichomycteridae > Trichomycterus > Trichomycterus rosablanca. The sequence continues at coordinate 52,686,157 of NC_085991.1, read as the reverse complement.
ATGTGTGTGTGTGTGTGTATGTATGTGTATGCGGGTATGTACATATGTATCTATGTATGTGTATGTGTGTATGTGTGTGTGTGTGTGTGAGTGTATGTATGTGTATGCAGGTATGTACATATGTATCTATGTATGTGTATGTGTGTGTGTGTGTGTGTGTATGTATGTGTGTATGCGGGTATGTACATATGTATCTATGTATGTGTATGTGTGTGTAGTGTATGTATGTGTATGCAGGTATGTACATATGTATCTATGTATGTGTATGTGTGTATGTGTGTGTGTGTGTGTGTATGTATGTGTGTATGCGGGTATGTACATATGTATCTATGTATGTGTGTGTAGTGTATGTATGTGTATGCAGGTATGTACATATGTATCTATGTATGTGTATGTGTGTGTAGTGTATGTATGTGTATGCAGGTACAGTATGTACATATGTATCTACTGTATGTGTGTGTGTGTAGTGTATGTATGTGTATGCAGGTATGTACATATGTATCTATGTGTGTGTGTGTAGTGTATGTATGTGTATGCAGGTATGTACATATGTATCTACTGTATGTATGTGTATGTGTGTGTAGTGTATGTATGTGTATGCAGATATGTACATATGTATCTATGTATGTGTATGTGTGTGTAGTGTATGTATGTGTATGCAGGTATGTACATATGTATCTATGTGTGTGTGTGTAGTGTATGTATGTGTATGCAGGTATGTACATATGTATCTATGTGTGTGTGTGTAGTGTATGTATGTGTATGCAGGTATGTACATATGTATCTATGTATGTATGTATGTGTGTGTAGTGTATGTATGTGTATGCAGGTATGTACATATGTATCTATGTATGTGTATGTATGTGTAGTGTATGTATGTGTATGCAGGTATGTACATATGTATCTATGTATGTGTATGTGTGTGTAGTGTATGTATGTGTATGCAGGTATGTACATATGTATCTATGTATGTGTATGTGTGTGTAGTGTATGTATGTGTATGCAGGTATGTACATATGTATCTATGTGTGTGTGTGTAGTGTATGTATGTGTATGCAGGTATGTACATATGTATCTATGTGTGTGTGTATGTGTGTGTAGTGTATGTATGTGTATGCAGGTATGTACATATGTATCTATGTATGTGTGTGATGTCGCCACCCTTTTGCAGCTATAACAGCTTCACCTCTCTTGGGAAGGCTTCCACAAGGGTTAGGAGTGTGTTTATGGGAATTTTTGACCGTTCTTCCAGAAGCGCATTTGTAAGGTCAGATACTGATGTTGGACGAGAAGGCCCGGCTCACAGTCTCCGCTCTAATTCATCCCAAAGGTGTTCTATCTATCAGGTTGAGGTCAGGACACCAGACTCGCTCATCCACGTCTTTATGGAGCTTGTGCTTTGTGCACTGATGCACAGTCATGTTGGAACAGGAAGGGGCCATCCCCAAACTGTTCCCACAAAGTCGGGAGCATGAAATTGTCCAAGATCTCTTGGTGTGCTGAAGCATTAAGAGTTCCTTTTACTGGAACTAAGGGGCCGAGCCCGACTCCTGAAAAACACCCCCACACCATAATCCCCCCTCCACCACACTTTACACTCGGCACAATGCGGTCAGACAGGTACCGTTCTCCTGGCAACCGCCAAACGCAGACTCGTCCATCGGATCACCAGACAGAGAAGCGTGATCCGTCACTCCAGAGAAAACGTCTCCACCGCTCTAGAGTTCAGTGGCGGCGTGCTTTACACCACTGCATCCGACGCTCTGCATTGCGCTCGGTGATGTGAGGCTCGGATGCAGCTGCTCGACCATGGAAACCCGTTCCATGAAGCTCTACACACTGTTCTTGAGCTAATCTGAAGGCCACATGAAGTTTGGAGGTCTGTAGTGCAGATAGTTGGTGACCTCTGCGCACCTCAGCATCCGCTGACCCGCTCTGTCATTTTATGTTGCCTACCACTTGGTGGCTGAGTTGCTGTAGTTCCCAATCACGACTGGACTTGTTGTACAGGTGGCATCATGGTACCACGCTGGAATTCACTGAGCTCCTGAGAGCGACCCGTTCTTTCACTAATGTGTGTAGAAGCAGTCTGCATGTCCAGGTGCTCGGTTTTATACACCTGTGGTCATGGAAGTGATTGGAACACCTGAATTCAATCATTTGGATGGGTGAGTGAATACATTTGGCAATATAGTGTATGTGTATGAGGGTATGTACATATGTGTCCATGTATTTGTGTGTGTATATGTGTGTATGTGTATATACAGTACATGTGTATATGTGTGTGTATATGTGTGTGTGTGTGTATGTGTATATACATGTGTATGTGTGTGTATATGTGTGTGTGTATATGTGTGTGTGTGTATGTGTATATACATGTGTATGTGTGTGTATATGTGTGTGTGTGTATATATGTGTGTGTGTATGTGTATATACATGTGTATGTGTGTATATGTGTGTGTGTGTATGTGTGTGTGTGTATGTGTATATACATGTGTATATGTGTGTATACATGTGTATGTGTGTGTATGTGTGTATATGTCTGTATATGTGTGTATATACACATGTATGTTTGTGTGTAGGTGTGTGTGTGTGTGTGTGTACCTGCTATTCTAGCCAGCAGTGCTGTGCTGATGTTGCTGATGTTGGGCTTCACGCGGAATGTAACTGCAGGTCCCAAAACCCTGAGAGAAGAAACATCGACTTTATTATTAATACAGGAGCAACAAACACACACAAGATCAAAGAGCAAAGATCAAAGGAGGAAAAGCGGCAGCAACAAGAGATCAAAGCTACACTGGACTGGATTGACCTGAACAGAGCGGCTGTCTACAGTCAATCAAGCTTTACAGACTTAAAACTTCAGTGGCTGCCATCCAAAAAACAAGGTCCTGTTCTGCCAGGTAGATTTCATTCACACAACTGGGACCAAATGCAGCACGAGCAATTGAGGAATTAAGGGCCTCACTCTGGGGCCCAACAGTGACAACTTGACAGTGGTGGTGCTTGAACCAGCGACCTTCTGACTGGTTCTAGTCCAGTACTACTGATTTGAACCTGATCCTCAATAAACCAGTCAACCTGCTGTAAATATGTGTGTGTGTGTGTGTGTGTGTGTGTGTGAGAGAGAGTGCGTGTGAGTATGTATGTATGTGTATACAGTGTATCACAAAAGTAAGTACACCCCTCACATTTCTGCAGATATTTAAGTATATCTTTTCATGGGACAACACTGACAAAATGACACTTTGACACAATGAAAAGTAGTCTGTGTGCAGCTTATATAACAGTGTAAATTTATTCTTTCCTCAAAATAACTCAATATACAGCCATTAATGTCTAAACCACCGGCAACAAAAGTGAGTACACCCCTTAGTGAAAGTTCCTGAAGTGTCAATATTTTGTGTGGCCACCATTATTTCCCAGAACTGCCTTAACTCTCCTGGGCATGGAGTTTACCAGAGCTTCACAGGTTGCCACTGGAATGCTTTTCCACTCCTCCATGATGACATCACGGAGCTGGCGGATATTCGAGACTTTGCGCTCCTCCACCTTCCGCTTGAGGATGCCCCAAAGATGTTCTATTGGGTTTAGGTCTGGAGACATGCTTGGCCAGTCCATCACCTTTACCCTCAGCCTCTTCAATAAAGCAGTGGTCGTCTTAGAGGTGTGTTTGGGGTCATTATCATGCTGGAACACTGCCCTGCGACCCAGTTTGCGGAGGGAGGGGATCATGCTCTGCTTCAGTATTTCACAGTACATATTGGAGTTCATGTGTCCCTCAATGAAATGTAACTCCCCAACACCTGCTGCACTCATGCAGCCCCAGACCATGGCATTCCCACCACCATGCTTGACTGTAGGCATGACACACTTATCTTTGTACTCCTCACCTGATTGCCACCACACATGCTTGAGACCATCTGAACCAAACAAATTAATCTTGGTCTCATCAGACCATAGGACATGGTTCCAGTAATCCATGTCATTGTTGACATGTCTTCAGCAAACTGTTTGCGGGCTTTCTTGTGTAGAGACTCAGAAGAGGCTTCCTTCTGGGGTGACAGCCATGCAGACCAATTTGATGTAGTGTGCGGCGTATGGTCTGAGCACTGACAGGCTGTCCCCCCACCTTTTCAATCTCTGCAGCAATGCTGACAGCACTCCTGCGCCTATCTTTCAAAGACAGCAGTTGGATGTGACGCTGAGCACGTGCACTCAGCTTCTTTGGACGACCAACGCGAGGTCTGTTCTGAGTGGACCCTGCTCTTTTAAAACGCTGGATGATCTTGGCCACTGTGCTGCAGCTCAGTTTCAGGGTGTTGGCAATCTTCTTGTAGCCTTGGCCATCTTCATGTAGGGCAACAATTCGTCTTTTAAGATCCTCACAGAGTTCTGTACTACTAAATTGAACACACCTGCTCCCTATGCACACCTGAGACCTAGTAACACTAACAAATCACATGACATTTTGGGGGGAAAATGACAAGCAGTGCTCAATTTGGACATTTAGGGGTGTAGTCTCTTAGGGGTGTACTCACTTTTGTTGCGGGTGGTTTAGACATTAATGGCTGTATATTGAGTTATTTTGAGGGAAGAATAAATTTACACTGTTATATAAGCTGCACACAGACTACTTTTCATTGTGTCAAAGTGTCATTTTGTCAGTGTTGTCCCATGAAAAGATATACTTAAATATCTGCAGAAATGTGAGGGGTGTACTCACTTTTGTGATACACTGTATATATATATATATATATATATATATATATATATATATATATATACTGTATATACAGTGTATCACAAAAGTGAGTACACCCCTCACATTTCTGCAAATATTTTATTATATCTTTTCATGGGACAACACTATAGACATGAAACTTGGATATAAGTTAAGAGTAGTCAGTGTACAACTTGTATAGCAGTGTAGATTTACTGTCTTCTGAAAATAACTCAACACACAGCCATTAATGTCTAAATAGCTGGCAACATAAGTGAGTACACCCCACAGTGAACATGTCCAAATTGTGCCCAAAGCGTCAATATTTTGTGTGACCACCATTATTATCCAGCACTGCCTTAACCCTCCTGGGCATGGAATTCACCAGAGCTGCACAGGTTGCTACTGGAATCCTCTTCCACTCCTCCATGATGACATCACGGAGCTGGTGGATGTTAGACACCTTGAACTCCTCCACCTTCCACTTGAGGATGCCCCACAGGTGCTCAATTGGGTTTAGTCCATCACCTTTACCTTCAGCTTCCTCAGCAAGGCAGTTGTCATCTTGGAGGTTGTGTTTGGGGTCGTTATCCTGTTGGAAAACTGCCATGAGGCCCAGTTTTCGAAGGGAGGGGATCATGCTCTGTTTCAGAATGTCACAGTACATGTTGGAATTCATGTTTCCCTCAATGAACTGCAGCTCCCCAGTGCCAGCAACACTCATGCAGCCCAAGACCATGATGCTACCACCACCATGCTTGACTGTAGGCAAGATACAGTTGTCTTGGTACTTCTCACCAGGGCGCCGCCACACATGCTGGACACCATCTGAGCCAAACAAGTTTATCTTGGTCTCGTCAGACCACAGGGCATTCCAGTAATCCATGTTCTTGGACTGCTTGTCTTCAGCAAACTGTTTGCGGGCTTTCTTGTGCGTCAGCTTCCTTCTGGGATGACGACCATGCAGACCGAGTTGATGCAGTGTGAGGCGTATGGTCTGAGCACTGACAGGCTCCCACGTCTTCAACCTCTGCAGCAATGCTGGCAGCACTCATGTGTCTATTTTTTAAAGCCAACCTCTGGATATGACGCCGAACACGTGGACTCAACTTCTTTGGTCGACCCTGGCGAAGCCTGTTCCGAGTGGAACCTGTCCTGGAAAACCGCTGTATGACCTTGGCCACCATGCTGTAGCTCAGTTTCAGGGTGTTAGCAATCTTCTTATAGCCCAGGCCATCTTTGTGGAGAGCAACAATTCTCACATCCTCAGAGAGTTCTTTGCCATGAGGTGCCATGTTGAATATCCAGTGGCCAGTATGAGAGAATTGTACCCAAAACACCAAATTTAACAGCCCTGCTCCCCATTTACACCTGGGACCTTGACACATGACACCAGGGAGGGACAACGACACATTTGGGCACAATTTGGACATGTTCACTGTGGGGTGTACTCACTTATGTTGCAGCTATTTAGACATTAATGGCTGCGTGTTGAGTTATTTTCAGAAGACAGTAAATCTACACTGCTATACAAGCTGTACACTGACTACTCTAAGTTATATCCAAGTTTTATGTCTATAGTGTTGTCCCATGAAAAGATATAATGAAATATTTGCAGAAATGTGAGGGGTGTACTCACTTTTGTGATACACTGTATATATACACACACACATATACAGTATATATACACATATATATATATATATAAACAGTGGGGCCAAAAAGTATTCAGTCAGCCACTGATTGTGCAGGTTCTCCTACTTAGAAAGATGAGAGAGGTCTGTAATTTTCATCATAGCTACACTTCAACTATGAGAGACAAAATAAAAATAAAAAATCCAGGAAATCACATTGTAGGATTTTTAAAGAATTTATTTGTAAATTATGGTGGAAAATAAGTATTTGGTCAATAACAAACAAGCAAGATTTCTGGCTCTCACAGACCTGTAACTTCTTCTTTAAGAAGCTCTTCTGTCCTCCACTCGTTACCTGTATTAATGGCACCTGTTTGACAATGTTATCTGTATAAAAGACATCTGTCCACAGCCTCAAACAGTCAACCATGGCCAAGACCAAATAGCTGTCGAAGGACACCAGGAAGAAAATTGTAGACCTGCACCAGGCTGGGAAGAGTGAATCTACAATAGGCAAGCAGGTTGGTGTGAATAAATCAACTGTGGGAGTAATTGTAAGAAAATGGAAGTCATACAAGACCATTGATAATCTCCCTCGATCCCATGGGGTCAAAATGATCATGAGAACGGTGAGCAAAATATCCCAGAACTACACAGAGGGACCTGATGAATGACCTGCAGAGAGCTGGGGCCAAAGTAACAAAGGCTACCATCAGTAACACACTACGCCGAGAGGGACTCAAATCCTGCAGTGCCAGGCGTGTCCCCCTGCTTAAGCCAGTACATGTCCAGGCCCGTCTGAAGTTTGCCAGAGAGCATATGGATGATCCAGAAGAGGATTGGGAGAATATCATGTGGTCAGATGAAACCAAAATGGAACTTTTTGGTAAAAACTCAACTCGTCGTGTTTGGAGGAAGAAGAATGCTGAGTTGCATCCCATACCTACTGTGAAGCATGGGGGTGGAAACATCATGCTTTGGAGCTGTTTTTCTGCAAAGGGGACAGGACGACTGATCCGTGTTAAGGGAAGAATGAACGGGGCCATGTATCGTGAGATTTTAAGCCAAAACCTCCTTCCATCAGTGAGAGCATTGAAGATGGAACGTGGCTGGGTCGTCCAGCATGACAATGATCCCAAACACACCGCTCGGGCAACGAAGGAGTGGCTCCGTAAAAAGCATTTCAAGGTCCTGGAGTGGCCTAGCCAGTCTTCAGACCTCAACCCCATAGAAAATTTGTGGAGTCTGTGTTGCCCAGCGACAGCCCCAACACATCACTGCTCTAGAGGAGATCTGCATGGAGGAATGGGACAAAATACCAGCTACAGTGTGTGCAAACCTGGTGAAGACTTACAGGAAACGTTTGACCTCTGTCATTGCCAACAAAGGTTATGTTACAAAGTATTGAGTTGAACTTTTGTTATTGACCAAATACTTATTTTCCACCATAATTTACAAATAAATTCTTTAAAAATCCTACAATGTGATTTCCTGGATTTTTTTTTTCTCATTTTGTCTCTCATAGTTGAAGTGTAGCTATGATGAAAATTACAGACCTCTCTCATCTTTCTAAGTAGGAGAACCTGCACAATCAGTGGCTGACTAAGTACTTTTTGGCCCCACTGTATATATATATATACTGTATATATATTCATGTATGTGTGTGTGTGTGTGTATGGATCGTGGACCAGGGTCTCGGGTTCTTCTCCGTTAGTCTCTACGCCCAGCCACAGATGTAAAGCTTGCTCGACTGTAGACGTTTAAGGCGGACCAGTTTTTGATGGTTTGAACAGACGGGTGTGGACGGGAGGGATCTGGACATGACACTGCTGACCAGTCTGGTCAACCGCGTCCCAGCAGCCTCCACACCAGAAGTTGTCAGCATCAGAGTCCCAAAGGTAAGAACCACCCCACAATCCTGAAGCTGTGGTCAGGGGCCACAGGGGCCACAGGAACCGCAGTTCTGAGAGCGTCCTTGACATAAACCAGAGGGACATAAAAGGTAGACAGGAAGGAGCGAGCGAGTGGGTGAGTGGGTGAGTGGGTGAGTGGGTGGGTGAGTGGGTGAGGGAACGAATCTGTCACCTAAGAAAATCCCATTCACACGTCTGCAGGAGGTGGAAGGCAAAACCTTTCAGCCTTCACACACACACACACACACACACACACACACACACACACACACACACACACGGTCCACACTCACCCCACACTTCCACTCAAACTTGAACCTAGATGAAATCCATAAGTGATGAAACTCCCACACTTTCCCTCCGTCTCCCGCGGAGACGTAAATTAAATCCGTTCACCTTTTTTGTTCGTGATTCGGAGACGACGTTCTTACCTCTGCCCTCCGCTGTGTACGTGAAACATACGCGACACGCTAGCTACGCCGTTTCTGCCTCGCGTTAGCTTCCGCTGACGTCCTACAGCCTTTGTTTGACCTTCACTCAAGTATCCACAATCCCGGAAGTAACGGAAGTATCCACAATCCCGGTGCTTGACCGTTTCGGTGCGCTACATTAAAGTAAATGAACCCTTTAGTAGCAATCGCTGTACTTAATCAGGCTTTACATTCTTCTCTAAAACTTCAAAGCTTCCAGTTTTCACTCATCTGAACATCTAACAGATCCCAACATCTAACAGATCCCTCACCCTCACATGCACCATCAGATCAACATCTAACAGATCCCTCACCCTCACATGCACCATCAAATAAACATCTAACAGATCCCTTACCCTCACATGTACCAACAAATAAACATCTAATAGATCCCAACATCTAACAGATCCCTCACCCTCACATGCACCTTCAGATAAACATCTAACAGATCCCAACATCTAACAGATCCCTCACCCTCACGTGCACCGCACCATCAAATAAACATCTAATAGATCCCTCACCCTCACATGCACTATCAGATCAACATCTAATAGATCCCAACATCTAACAGATCCCCAACATCTAACAGATCCCAACTTCTAACAGATCTCAAACATCTAACATATCACATCTAACAGATCTCCAACATCTAATAGATCACAACATCTAACAGATCCACAACATCTAACAGATCCCCAACATCTAACAGATCCCAACTTCTAACAGATCTCCAACATCTAACAGATCTCCAACATCAAACAGATCACAACATCTAACAGATCTCCAACATCTAATAGATCACAACATCTAACAGATCCACATCTAACAGATCCCCAACATCTAACAGATCCCCAACATCTAACAGACCTCAGACATCTGACAAATCCCAACATCTAACAGATCTCCAACATCTAACAGATCCCCAACATCTAACAGACCTCAAACATCTAACAGATCCCAACATCTAACAGATCTCCAACATCTAATAGATCACATCTAACAGATCCACAACATCTAATAGATCGCAACATCTAACAGATAACAACATCTAATAGATACTAAACATCTAATAGATCCCTTACCCTCACCATGCACCATCAGATCAACATCTAACAGATTCCCAACATATAGTAGATCCCAAAATCTAAGATCCCAACATCTAACAGATCCCCAACATCCACCATATCCCCAACCTCTAACAGATTCCAAACATCTAACAGATCCCCAACATTTAACAGATCCACAACATCTAACAGATCTCCAACATCTAATAGATACTGAACATCTAATAGATCCCTCACCCTCACATGCACCATCAGATCAACATCTAACAGATTCCCAACATATAATAGATCCCAAAATCTAACAGATTCCAAACATCTAATAGATCCCAACATCTAATAGATCCCAACATCTAACAGATACCAAACATCTAATAAATACCAAACATGTAACAGATCCCTCATATGCACTATTAGATCTACATCTAATAGATCCCTCACTTTCACATGGACTATTAGATCAACATCAGATCAATATCTCACAGATCTCCAACATCTAACAGATCCCCAACATCTAATAAATCCCAACATCTAACATATAACTACATCTAACAGATAACATCTAATAGATACTGAACATCTAATAGATCCCTCACCCTCACATGCACCATCAGATCAACATCTAACAGATTCCCAACATCTAATAGATCCCAAAATCTAACATATCCCAACATCTGATAGATCCCAAAATCTAACAGATCCCAACTTCTAACAGTTCCCCAACATCTAAGTCAGCGTTAGTCAGTAGGTAACTGTGCTAGCCTTTAATAGCTACCTCACAGCGGTTATAAATTAGTTTGGCCTGGCTGGCCCTACTATTCGTCTACAATCCAGCTACGCTAGCAAATTCTGGGCGCGTCCTCTTTTCAGAAGATGTTAATGCATCTGAATTTAGCGTCCGTTCCTTCAACCTGCCATCTGCAGGAATGACTTGCCGACCTCTGGAAATGTCAGCAGCGCCGGCTAAAGACGGCATGTTAGCACAAAAAGCAGTGGAGTCTGGGCGTGTGGGCGAGAGGAGACCAGCGCTGTACGTGCTCTGGTGTTATTAGCATTATTAGCGTTGCTTTTATAGATGTTAGCACCCTCCAGTTACTCTGTAGTTCTGTACGAGTACTGTTCACTACAACTGTTCACATCTGTTAGTGGGAAAAAACTCAAACAGACTGTATGGTCAAAAGTATATGGACACACCAAAACATTAGGACCAAAACTTTGTCTGAAGGAGTCATCTGGTACCAGGACAACTGGTCAGTATCTTGAAATAAACAGAACTTGTTTGACCAATCAAACTTCTTTGATTGATCAGATGTCCAGTTCTGATGCCTGCAGGCTCATTGCACTTTGATTGGTCTGTGACTACACAGCCTCACACAGAAGGGTTCGATGCTCTGTTGGTCCATACCGGACATCACAGACTTTATGTTCTCTGACATCAATGAGTCTTGGCCACTCAACAACCTGTCAGCAGTTTGTGGTTCGTCCCTCCTTGGACCACTGTCTGTGGGTCCTTGCCATGGCTGCCATTGATACCCTTTGCTATTTGGGAGATACTTCAACCCAGTCGTCTAGCCATAATGTTCTGGTCCTTATCAAAGTCCCTAAGGTCTTTATGCTGGTCTGGTCTGCTGCATTCAACATCTGAACTACAAGGAACCTCCACCAAATTGACATCTAATAGACCCCCATGCACCATCAGATCATCATCTAATAGATCCCTCACCCTGACATGCACCATCAGATCAGCATCTAATAGATCCCTCACCCTCACACGTACCATAAGATCATCATCTAATAGATCCCTTACCCTCAAAAACACCATCAGATCAACATCTAATAGATCCCTCACACGTACCATCAGATCAACATCTAATAGATCGCTCACCCTCACACATACCATCGGATCAACATCTAATAGATCCCGCACCCTGACATGCACCATCAAATCATCATCTAATAGATCCCTCACCCTCACACACATTATCAGATCAACATCTAATAGAACCCTCACCCTCACACTTACCATCAGATCAACATCTAATAGATCCCTCACCGTCACATGCACCATCAGATCATCATCTAATAGATCCCTCACCCTCACATGAAACATCAGATCAACATCTAATAGATCCCTCACCCTCACACGTACCCTCAGATCAACATCTAATAAATCCCCAACATCAAATAGATCCCCAACATCTAATAGATCCCTCACGCTCACACGTACCATCAGATCAACATCTAATAAATCCCCAACATTAAATAGATCCCCAACATCTAATAGATTCCTCACCCTCACACGTACCATCAGATCAACATCTAATAAATCCCCAACATCCAATAGATCCCCAAAATCTAATAGATCCCTCACGCTCACATGTACCATCAGATCAACGTCTAATAGATCCCTCACCCTCACACGTACCATCAGATCAACATCCTATAAATCCCCAACATCAAATAGATCCCCAACATCCTATAGATCCCAACATTAAATAGATCCCCAACATCTAATAAATCCCCAACATCAAATAGATCCCCAACATCCTATAGATCCCAAAATTAAATAGATCCCCAACATCTAATAAATCCCCAACATCAAATAGACACCCAACATCAAATAGATCCCCAACATCCTATAAATCCCCAACATCAAATAGATCCCTACATCAAATAGATCCCCAACATCAAATAGATCCCAACATCAAATAGATCCCCAACATCCTATAAATCCCCAACATCAAATAGATCCCAACATCAAATAGATCCCCAACATCACATAGATCCCTCACCCTCACATGTACCATCATATCAACGTCTAATAGATCCCAAACATCTAATAGCTCCATCACCCTTAAATACACCATCAGATCATCATCTAATAGATCCCCAACCTCTAACAGAGCCCTAAATCCTTGAGCACTTCAGTATGATCTATTATACTGCCAGTGTTTTCTATAAACAATGCATAGCTGGATGCTTTAGAACCACTAAAATGTGCATCCAAATCCACCAAACCAAACCAGTAATGTCTGATTATAACTCGTGTGCTAAACCAGCGATCAGCTGACGTCCTGAAGGCTAGCAAATAAGTGGCAACTGGATCAGTAAACACAGTGCCAGTCCAGTAACGCTTAGCCCAGGGCTAACTGGCATTAGCATAAGGCCAGTAAGTGCTAACCCTGGTTCGTAGAGGCCAAACAGAGCTGGTGATGTCTAACATTCATCTTTAAATATGAATTTAGGTTCAGTGAAGACTGTAGGGGTAAAAATAGTGCCAATGAGGGCAAATGTTGGGATCTAAAGGGCAAATTAGGTGAAGTGGAGGCTACTGTTGGTCTGGAGAGGTTAAAATAGCGGCTAGTATTGATTTTAAAGTTAAAAACATGGTCAGTAAAGACAGAAACCCCTCAGCTCAACACCGAGCGCATTAACACGTACAGAAATACACCGAGCACTTCCTCCTAACCAACTCAACACCTTCCACTCCAGAGCAGAAACACATTCACACACCAAACCATCTCACCTGGTCCCGTCCTCCCCCCGCCCACGCCGTACCTCTGCAGTCAGACATTACACCTCCCACACCCTCCCACACCCCACTCCTGTAGCCTCACACGTAGCTGCTGGCTGTATTCACCCCCCACACCTAAAGCCCACACCGCACCACCTGATCTCCATTCCCAAATTTAAGGTGCCAACCAGTTTTGTGACGGTGCCCATGCCCTCTCCTAAACTGGCGACTAAATTAGTCTCAGAGGAGCCGATCGTTCTGTTTCCAGCAGGTTGTTTTGGCGTTAATACCCCACTTGTTTCTGCACTCGTCTCGTTTGGCAGAGACTCATATTTTCCAGAGCCAAAAGGATTCGTGTAGTGATACCGTCTCTACTTCTTACCAAAGTGTAATATAAATAGGAGCTCAGGTGGCACAGCGATAAAATACACTACCAGTGTGGACCAGTGCTGACATCTAGTACTCATAAGTTTAAATCTCAGATCTGCTGTCGGCAGCAGCGTGACAAAACATTTAAAACGTGAAAAATATTTAAAAAGGTAAAAAGTATTTAAAAATGCGACATTACTTAAAACAAAATAGATTTAGAGGCATTTCCTGAAAAATGTTAAACGCTACAATAACTAAAAACAAAAACAATAAAAAAACGCGGCATTAACTGAAAGCAAACATTTTTTTATTCTGCATTAACTAAAATAAAGAAAATTAAAAACGCTGTTTTAACTAAAACAGAAAACACTTAAAAACACGTCATTAATAAAAAAAAAAAATTTTAATGCAGCATTAAAATGAAAAAACATTTAAAAACGCAACATTAACTAAAAAAAAAAACGATGTTAAATTGCGACAATAAGTAACATTTTAAAACTCTGCATTACCTAAAATTTAAAAAAGTAAAAACATGGCAAATTTTAAATTGCGGCATTAACTAAAATTTAAAAATTATAAACGCGGCATTAACTAAAATAAAAAACATTTATAAATGCGACATTAATTTAAAAAAAACTAAAATGCGGCATTAACTACAATTAAAAAATTTAAAACGCAGCATTAACTAAAATAAACATTTTAAAATGCGGCATTAACTAAAATTAAAAAGACTGCATTAACTAAAATAAAAGAATTGAAAAATGCGGCATTAACTAAAATAAAAAAAATTTAAACGCGGCATTAACTAAAATGAAATAAAAGTTTAAAATGTGGTATCAACTAAAACAAATTTTAAAAATAAAAAAAGCTGCATTAACTAAAAAGAAAAACTATGTTAAATTACAGGAGTAAGTAAAAACAAAAACAATTTAAAAACGCTGTATTAACAGGGTGTGTCTCTCCGTATACAAAGCTGATCCGCATATGAACTCGCCTTGTGCAGGTGAAAAGATGCAGTCGGTACTGTGCACGTGTCGGAGGGGGCGCGTGTCAGTCTCGGCTCTCCTCAATCAAAGTGGAGGTCAACATCAAAACATTTGTTGTATTTCTTTGATTTTATTATAATGAATGCATTATTTTGTTGCAGAGTAAGAAGCCACGTGTGGAACTACGATCTTCTGTAATTTAGTCGTATTAAAGACGGCTGTGTGAAAGAAAGAAGGTAAAAATCTCGGTATTCTCTGATTACAAACACAGACTGTATAACAGTCCTAATAAAGCTCCGGCTCTCCGTCTTCAGTCATTTGTGCCACTTTAGTGCCAGTCTGCCCGGCGACAGGTCGAGAACGGCGACTCACGGGAGCCCGAGGCAGCAGGACGCCGCTGAAGATTCTTTTCATGTTCGCTCCTCCAAATAATTCTGCCAGAACGAGCAGGATGATCAAAAGCAAAGAGCGAGATGGTAATGAGGAGCAAATCCATAATCATTATCCCAGCGACAGACGGAGGTCAGAGTCACGAAACACCAGAGAGAGAGAACGGGGACTCCAGGAACGAGTTACTGAGAAACGAGGAGAATAAGGACAATAACAAGACCAATAAATGTGAAAACAAACATGATGATGAACTCTGAAGAGGTTCTGGAGGTCATGGTGGAAGCTAGAAGGACATTGGACTGGCAGAACATTGGACTCCGCCTTAGATTTGGGACCTAGACTCCCAAGAATGACAACGAGCAAGACAGTGATGGTCAAACTGACAAGAATACCAACCTACAGTCGATGAAAGCTTTGGTCTGGTCAGTAAAAAAGGGGCAGATACAGCTAATGTTGGTCTGTGGGGTTAGAACATGGTCAGTAAGGGCTAATGTTGGTCTGTGTTTCCAGTACAGATTCATTTAGAAAGTAAAGCGTCTCTTTAATACACAGATAATAACGTGTCGTCATCGTAAACGTTTTCAGCTGAAGGACTCTCCGGCCTGGTGAACGCAGCTCGCCCACACGCATTATTCCCTCTCTCTTAAAGCTTTAAAAGAATTGATGATATATTATAGTAAAATCCTTGAGGGAAGCAGGACGACGAGCTCGAACCGGACGTTTAATAAAGAAGAATAAACGTAGACTAATCAATAGTTTTGGGAATAATTAACCACGTCTGCAGTGACGCCACAGACACAAAATTATTGAATGTTCCTCCAAAAGACATAATTACATCAAGATCAAACCACTGCTGAACTGATCGGTCACATTTACACAATATGATTGGCTATAAAATGCACCCCACTGATCACCTGTTCATCTGTAATGCTAACAATGAATAAAGAATAAATAAGTCAATATAAGAAAAAAATCTCTAACTCTGATGTGCACTGATAGACACGCCGCCAGTCACAGTAAACGCCAACATTCATGCTAAAGCACCTACACGTTTTATTTAATAATAATTCTTATTGTTGTTAATAATAATAATAATATAATTATTATTATTTTTATTATTAATTTATTATTATTGTTGTTGTTATTTATGTTTATCTTTATTATTGTTAGTAGTAGTATTTATTTTTTATCGTTATTATATTTTTATATTTATCTTTATCTTTATTCTTATTATTTATTTTTTATCTTTATTATATTTTTATATTTATCTTTATTCCTATTATTTATGTTTATCTTTATTCTTATTATTTATTTTTATCTTTATTATATCATTATGTTTATCTTTATTCTATTATTAATTTTTATCTTTATTCTTATTATTTATGTTTATCTTTATCCTCATTATTTATTTGTCTTTATTCTT
Organism: Trichomycterus rosablanca; assembly: GCF_030014385.1. Lineage (NCBI taxonomy): Eukaryota > Metazoa > Chordata > Actinopteri > Siluriformes > Trichomycteridae > Trichomycterus > Trichomycterus rosablanca. The sequence continues at coordinate 52,669,674 of NC_085991.1, read as the reverse complement.
ATTATTTATGTTTATCTTTATTCTTATTATTTATTTTTTATCTTTATTCTTATTATTTATGTTTATCTTTACTCTTATTATTTATTTTTTATCTTTATTATATTATTATGTTTATCTTTATTTTTATTATTTATTTTTATCTTTATTCTTATTATTTATGTTTATCTTTACTCTTATTATTTATTTTTTATCTTTATTATATTATTATGTTTATCTTTATTCTTATTATTTATTTTTATCTTTATTCTTATTATTTATGTTTATCTTTATTATATTATTATGTTTATCTTTATTTTTATTTTATTTTTTTATTTTATTATATTATTGTTTATTTTAATTATTATTGTTATTTATTTTTATCTTCATTATTATTATTTATTTTATCGTTATTATATTTATTTATATTATATCTTTATTCTTATTACTTATTTTTATATTATATTATCATGTTTATCTTTATTATTATTATTATTATTATTTATTTTTATCTTTATTATATTATTATATTTATCTTTTACTATTTATTTTTATTTTAATCATATTATTATTTTTATTTTTATTATATTATTATGTTAATCTTTATTATTATTTATTTTTATCTTTATTATATTATTATGTTTATCTTTATTATTCCTATTAATTATTTTTATCTATCTATGTTATATTATTATATTTATTTTAATTATTATTATTTATTATTTATTTATTTTTATATTTATTATATTTATTATATTATTATGTTTATCTTTATTCTTATTATTTATTTTGTAACACCCCTGTTTTTTGAAACTACCTGTTGTAAAAGTGTTTTTATTGTATTTATTTTATTTTATTGCAGTAATACATAATCGTGTGTGTTGTGAAGTAAAAAGCCACGTGTGGAACTACAATTTTTTTTTATTAACGGCGCCTGTGTGATGTGCAGTAAAGCTGCTATTAAGGTGATAGAGTTGAAGTGAGTAGGGCAGTGTCGGGTGACGTGGTGAATAACATCCTGACTGTGATGATCTACAGGACATGGGGTCTGTGACTGAATGTTGTGATGTCATAACGACGCTCCTCTATAGCTCACGAGTACATTAATCAGCACATTAATCAGAAGTGAGACGATGTGGACCGTCCTGTTCTCATCACTCATCATTACACCAGGACTCGCCGTGCTGCTGTTAGATGCTCATGTTCATCATTAATATAATCACTCTGTTTATCTTTTGTTCCATGTTGCATTTTGTTCCGTTCTTTTGTATTTTTCTTCCGTTTTTCTGTCCAGAAAAGCCTTAAAAATTGCTCAAATTATTCAGACGGAGGCACAGAGACGGAGAAAAGGCCGAACTGATGAAAAATAAAGAGTTACTGGAGTGAAAAGCACCTGATGGAGGTTTCAGTCTGAGGAAAGGTCAGTCCCAGTGACCTCTCACGTGGCCACTTCATTCCCAGTGAGGGTGCTGGAACAGGAAAGGACCTTCCCTAAACTGTTGCTGCAAAGTTGGAAGTATCTACTTTACTTTATATTGTTGATTTATTACACCTGTGAGCAACTGTTGTGGCTGAAACACATGAATTCAAGAACTAGAACGGGCGTCCCAATACTTTTGTCCATATTTTCCCATCATCATGGGAAGATGTGGCTTTTGTACCAGTCAGGTACGGTAAAGAGGGCGTGGCCCCTGTGAAGCACCTGTAGCCTCAGTGCCTGTCCATCAGTGGCGTCTCTACCTGTCAGTCAACTAAGTATTGAGTTCGGGTGTTTTAGGCACGCCCACTGTTCAGAGGGGTTTAATAACCTGTGTTTAATAACAGTTTAGGGAAGGCCCTTAAAGGTTTCAGTGTGACTGCGCTCCTGGTTTGATGAGTATGGCCTGGAGAGTCTTCTGATCACTATTGGGATGAATCGGAACATCAGAGACACACAGTAGTGTGACAGTATACTGTCTAAGCAATTGAGGTTTAAGGGCCTCGCTCAAGGGCCCAACAGTGGCAACCTGGCAGTAGTGGGGCTTGAACCAGCGACCTTTCGATTACTGGTCCAGAACCTCAATCGCTAGGCTACAACTGCCAAAATCTCACAGTCAGGTGTCCACATAGTTTTTACCCCAATAGTGGTGGTCAGTCGAAGCGAGAGGCGGCCTCGGCCCTTCGGAACGCTTCTTTTCACCTGCCAGGGGCGGAGCCTCGCAGAGCGCAGTATCACCCGACCGGTCAGCAGAGGCCGCACTCACACCAGCAGTGATCCCGCCCTTTGCTAGAGACCCAGCCAATCAGGTGTCTGTGTAGATCTCAGCACTGATAGGCTAGCCTACTTAAAGTCTATAGTGTCCATATAGGACCCGTCAGCCCTATTGATGTAGGTGTGGCGTCTGTATCTGTCATTCGCAGTACAGGTTTGAATTTCTAATAGACCAACAGCTTAAAATCCCTCGATACAAAATGATCTTCGTTCCTCTGTGTGTGTGTGTGTGAGGAATCTGTTAGATTTATTTTTCAGTCGGGTATTAAAAGCTCCTTTGACGTCACCCACCCGTTCGGTCGGGACTCGAGGGGCGCTGGAGAAGCTCCGAGCCTTTTACGCTCAGCACGCTCATTACGAAACGGTAATCAAACCACCGAGGAGAGTTTAACAAAGCGCACACGCCTCCGCACGTTCTATTTCCTATCAAACACGCCCCGATATGTTCACCCCCGTCACCCGCTCGCACACACGCACGCTCAAAAAGAACAGCCGGACCGAAAGGGTTTCGGAAAACGGGACCCGCGAGCGCCCACACACGATGAATCACTCTGAAATACGTCCGCGTCTGAACGTGCGGCGTTACTCACGAGAGCTGGAGGAAGTCGGTCACTCGGATGTTGGCTCTCCTGGCCAGGTTCTCCATCAGGTTCAGTCCACGGTCAGTGGACAGAGAGCTGCATGTGAGGGAAAGAGAACAAGGACAAATAGTGTTAAAATACAAATAAATCAAATAAAATCGATCATTTAATCCTCCAAAGCAGGGTCACAGTGGGTCTGGTACCACCTGAAAACTAGTGCCGGACCAGAGCTCCAGTAGATTTAGGCACAACCTTTGAAGATCTGGAGAAGTCTGAGGATTTTACCCAGAAATGGTTAACCATGGTGGTATTGTCGCTATACAATGCTATTTAACGTTTGTACGTGTACCGTTTGTACGAGGGGAACCGTCAGGGTCCTCAGAGACACTGGATATTCTGAAAATAATATAATATATAACAATAAATTATAAAATGTGTCTAGTTCTAATTTCATTTGATTTACTTACATTTTGACAATCAACTTTTAAACAAATACAAATCTGAGCACATAAATCCATCATACTGGTCTATTCAATTTGTGTTGGAGTGTGAAGGGTTAGTTGGTGACTGGTGGTCGGGCGAAGCAATTCAATTCAGCGAGTGACCGATTTCAAACGACAGTAAAATCGACCGATTATATCGTCCCTCTAAATGGACGTGCTTTATTATGGCTAACTTTATGACAAGTTCCACCCGCTGTGCCAGCTGCTATAATAATAATAACAATAATAATAATAATAATAATAATAATAATAATAATAATCTGTCTCCAGAGCATTTTTCAGTTGATGTTCCGGTTCATTCCAGAGCTGTTGAGTGGTACTGAGGTCAGGACTCTGTGCAGGACACTGGAGTTTCTTTAAACTGTTTTAATAAAGCATGCTGGAACAGGAAAGGTCCTTCCCTAAACTGTTGTTTATATCATTGATTTATTACACCTGTTAGTAACTGTTGTGGCTGAAACACAACAATTCAAGAACTAGAACGGGCGTCCCAATACTTTTGTCCATACTTTTTCATCATCATAGGAAGATGTGTCTGAAAGAGGGCGTGGCCCCTGTGAAGCCCCTGTAGTCCCTCTAAATGGACGTGCTTTTTTATTGCTAGTTTTATGACAAGTTCCACCCACTGTGCCAGCTGCTATAATAATAATAAAATAAAATAATAATAATAATAATAATAATAGTAAGTGATAATAATAATAATAGTAATAATAATAATAATAATAATAGTAATAATAGTAATAATAATAATAGTAGTAATTATTATTAATAATAATAATAATAATAATAATAATAATAATAGTAATAGTAATAGTAATAATAATAATAATAGTAATAATAATAATAATAATAATAATAATAGTAGTAGTAATTAATAAAATTAATAATAATAATAATAATAATAATAGTAATAGTAATAATAATAATAATAATAATAATCATAGGAAGATGTGGCTTAAAGAGGGCGTGGCCCCTGTGAAGCACCTGTAGTCCCTCTAAATGGACGTGCTTTATTATTGCTAACTTTATGACAAGTTCCACCCCTGTGCCACCTGCTATAATAGTGGAACTACAGCCAATGAGAACGCAGGATACGGGGTGAGGGGAAACCCTGGGGGGGGGGGGTGTAAAAATGTGGTACAGGGGCATAATATAGTTTCTGTCAGAATACATCAGCACACACACAAGCTTTACAGTATTTGTGACCTTATCGTCCATGAACCATAATACCCACGCTACATTGCAAACAATTTAATTAACCTCCAACTCACTACAGAACAGAACAGAACAGACGCCCCCTGCTGGTCAAATAGCCAAGTCGTGTAGTGTGACCACAATGACTTAAAAGACTCCCGATTACAGGAGATCCAGTTGTGTAGTGTGAACTTGGTATTAAGGACCTTTTGCTCAGAGGCCCAACAAAGGCAACTTGAAAATGGTGGGGCTTGAACCGGCAACCTTCTGATTACCGGTCCACTGAGCGACCAACGGTAAACGTCATTTTACACAGATTTGCTATCAGGGTCACAGGGGGTGCTAAAGCCTATCCAAGCTCAAAATGTGCGGCAGTCCATGACAAAGCAGACATACACCGATCAGCCCTAACATTAAAACCACCTCCTTGTTTCTACACTCACTGTCCATGTTATCAGCTCCACCTACCATATAGAAGCACTTTGTAGTTCTACAATTACTGACTGTAGTCCATCTGTTTCTCTACATGCTTTGTTAACCCCCTTTCATGCTGTTCTTCAATGGTCAGGACCCCCACAGGACCCCCACAGAGCAGGTATTATTTAGGTGGTGGATCATTCTCAGCACTGCAGTGACACTGACATGGTGGTGGTGTGTTAGTGTGTGTTGTGCTGGTATGAGTGGATCAGACACAGCAGCGCTGCTGCAGTTTTTAAACACCTCACTGTCACTGCTGGACTGAGAATAGTCCACCAACCAAATATATCTAGCCAACAGCGCCCCGTGGGCAGCGTCCTGTGAACACCGATGAAGGTCTAGAAGATGAACGACTCAAACAGCAGCAATAAATGAGCGATCGTCTCTGACTTTACATCTACAAGGAGGACCAGCTAGGTAGGAGTGTCTAATAGAGTGGACGGTGAGTGGACACGGTATTTAAAAACTCCAGCAGCGCTGCTGTGTCTGATCCACTCATACCAGCACAACACACACTAACACACCACCACCATGTCAGTGTCACTGCAGTACTGAGGATCATCTACCACTTAAATAATACCTGCTCTGTGGTGGTCCTGTGGGGGTCCTGACCATTGAAGAACAGGGTGAAAGGGGGCTAACAAAGCATGCAGAGAAACAGATGGACCACAGTCAGTAATTGTAGAACTACAAAGTGCCTATATATGGTAAGTGGAGCACCAGCAAGGAGGTGGTTTTAATGTTATGGCTGATCGGTGTATGTACACACACATCTAACGGCAATTTTGTGTCTCCAATTAATCTGACTGCATGTTTTTGGACTGTAGGAGGAAACCGGAGCTCCCGGAGGAAACCCACACAGACACGGGGAGAACTTGGGAATCGAACCCATGACTTTCCTGCTGTGAGGAGACCGAGCCACTGTGCCACCCCGGTGTGAAATGGACCTTTCACGTAGACACTTAGAAAATAGATCTAAATCTAAAATAGCTCTTCACTCCTACGTAGTGTCCTTAAAATTATTGAAACGAGTGTAAGCGACCCCTCCTCCCCAACGTAATACCCCCTCCTGCAGGCCTGGGAGGATAAAAGGAGGACGGAATTAAAAAGAAGGATAAAGAGTGATGGGCAGACTGGACAGATCCGATCTACAGACCGGAGGGTTTAGTCGGACAGATAAAGGGGGGATTGGAACATCTGATGAACCGATAGCGTGAGGGGACAGAGGAGAGGGGGCGCAGGTGGCACCAGCGCGGTGAAAAATCACCCACGTTTCCCCACAACGAACCAAACAATAATGTGCAAATGGGATTCCTATAAAGTGTGATGGTTTATCACACACACACACACACATCATTACACACGTTTACACTTACAGAGGGACAAATGAATGCCAATAAACACGGGTATAGCTAACACACACACACACACACACACACAGGTGAGAATGAGAATCTAATGAGGTCATTTTCCTCAATCTGTTCTCTTGTGTGTGTGTGTGTGTGTGTGTGTGTTGTTGGAAATAAAAATGTCTCGGTGCATGCGGGGTGTAAACTCAATTTCAGTCGGAATACGTCAGGTTTTTAACTCTAGGTGTGTGGCCTTTGTGTGTTTGCATTTGTTCATACATGATTGTGGGGACCGATTCACACACCAGCCTCGTGGGGACCAGAGACATTATTTAGTCCCCATAAAGGAATTTAAATTAAGCAAAAGTAAATAAAGTGATAGACGGGGTGGATTCAATTAGAAAAGAAAAGTAATTTAGCCTGAGATTAAGTATCCAAAGTAACAATACGTACACCAGCCTTGTGGGGACCAGAGACATTATGAGGACCAAAAACGAGACACTATTTAATGAATAATTACGTTTTGTGTTTTGTAAAATGCATAATAATAAAAAGTTGGAAACATTTATTTGTGAGCAGTAGGTCAATTCAAACACCAGCCTTGTGGGGACCAGAGACGTTATGGGGACCAAAAATTAGACATTATTTAGTCCCCAAAAAGGATGTTAACCTTGATGTGTGGCCAGTGATGATGGAAGTAAATAGAGGAATAAACGTGGTGGATTAAATCAGAACAGGAAATAAAATTAGGCTGTGATTATGTATCCGAAGTAACAATTCGTACACCAGCCTTGTGGGGACCAGAGACGTAATTTAATGAATAATTACATTTTGTAAAATGGATAATAATAATAAAGTTGGAAGCGTGAAATGAATTTTATAGTAGAATTGATTTTATTTGTTAGCAGTAGGTCAATTCATACACCAGCCTTGTGGGGACCAGAGACGCTATGAGGACCAAAAACGAGACGTTGTTTAATTAATGAATAATTATATTTTGTAAAATGCATAATAATAAAAATGTGGAAGTGTAAAATTAATTGTACAGTACTGTATAATAAAATTGATTTTATTTGTTAGCAGTGGGTCAATTCATACAGCAGCCTTGTGGGGACTAGAGACGTTATGAGGACCAAAAACTAGACATTATTTAGTCCCCATAAGGGAATGTAAACTGAAGCAAATGGGGCATTGATATGTGGCCAGTGATAGTGATGATGGCTTGTTCAAGGGCAACAAGCGGCAAAAATCTGCCCTGGCTGAACATGAATGAGTGAGCCACGCCCATCAGGTGCATCACATTTAAAAAAAACACACTGACTGACTTGAATGTGAGCTACACCGTATAGACGAAAGTATTGGGACGCCCCTTCTAATTCTTTACTTTATGTGTTTCAGCTACAATGATTGCTAACAGGTGTAATAAATCAATGATATGAGGGAAATGATATGCGTCCAACAGTTTAGGGAAGGTCCTTTCCTGTTCCAGCATGCTCTATAAAGACAGATCCCTGACCTCAACCCCACTCAACAGCTCTGGAATGAACCGGAACACCAACTGAGGCTTTCTTGACCAACATCAGTGCCCAGTGGACACAAATTCCCACACATAGACAGACTTTTCTCAGAAGGGTGGCTAACAATATCACCCAGAGGTTACTCTATTTTAATACTGTGTGTTTTTTAAATGGGACGTCCAACAAGCTCATGGTCATTATTCCTTTATTTATTTGTGAAACTGAACTGATGCCAAACCAGCACCTGAACTGGTCGGATTACGGTGCAGGTGGATCTACCAGAAGTGGACGACGTGATTGGCTGGACGGCTCGTTCAGTAAAGGAAGCATTATAAATAGACGGAGGGATGAAGGTAGAAGAGGAACTGAATAAAACAGCACTGATTATGGGATTATGGGATAAACGGGGTGGATTACATTAGAAAAGAAAATACATTTACAGAGAGAGAGCGTAAAAATCACATTTTCGGAAAAGTTGGGACGTTTCAGAAAGTGGGTGTAGCTCAGGAACTCACTCGTCTGTGATGATGTATCCGAAGTATCCATCACGCTGGGGACTGGAGTACGCCGCCACATCCACCCTGAGCTTTTCCTCCACGTTTACGCCTTTCTTCTCCACCCCTTCTTCCTCAGGCATGTTCTTCTTGGCTTCTCCACCATGGAGCCATCGTTCCACCTCAGCATCTCCTGGTTGGTCCGGACCCGAAGCGTCTGGCTCCGTCTTCTTCCTCGTCAGGTCCACGTCAGTCTGGGTGGTTCGACTGCGGACGTTCTCCAGTCCGGCTGCCTTCAGGTTAGAGGGGGTTTGTGGGAGCTTCATGGATCTTAAAATGGGTGGTAGGTTCTGGGGATGATCTGAAGCTTCTGGCTCTGACTTACTGTCCAGGTGGCCCAGGAGTAACCCTAAAAAAGGGTCCTGCAGAAAACACGAAGGTTTGAAGTTAGATTATAGTTTCTGATGTAAAGGTGCCTACCACTTGTAGATCTCCACCATCAAACTGTGGCAAGGCATCGAACAGGCAAGAATTACCCAAGGCTTTGAGTAATCCCAGGACCACAATGGAGCCAAAGATTAAAAGTCTAGAGCTTGAAAGACCTTGGTCAGAGAGGTAAGACAGAACCTCAGACTCACTCTGAAAGAGCTCCAGAAGAACTGTGCAGAGATGGGAGAACCTGATGGACATCAAACCATCTCTGCAGCACTTCCTAAAGAGGCAAGAGCATTGGGCCAATGGCAGCTCAATGGTAAAGATAATGGACTAGTAATCATAAGGTTTCCGGTTCAGTTCCCACCATCAAGTTGCCATTGTTGGGCCCCTGAGCAAGACCATTAACCCTCAATTGCTCAAAGTCCCTCAAAGTCACTTTGGATGAATGGAAATGCAATATGGAAGCCAGAGTTGTGAGAAAGGCATTCGGCAGACCGCTTGGTGTTTGCTAAACGTCATCCAGTGAACTCTGGAACTCCAACTGGGGCAACAGATCAACTCAATGCACAACAACGACCATTGACGTGGCTTCAGGGCAAGTCCCTAAATGACCTTGAGTGGTCCAGCCAAAGACCAGACTCCAACAAACATCTCTGGAGAGACCTGAAAATGCCAGGTGCCTGACACTCATTGTCTGATCTGACCAAGCTTAAAGGGATCTGTCATGACTAAATGTTCAATGTGTTCATGTTCTTTGGTTGTAAAGCATCCCTGAGCATGATGATGTTGATGATGATGATGTTGATGATGATGTGAGCATTTACCATTTCATCCAGCTTCTGACTTCTGTCTTCAGGTCGTCCATCTGCTAAATAACAACAGACACAAACGTAACATGAGTGAAGTCAATAGAACATCTTACACTAATACACCATATGGACAAAAGTATTGGGACACCTGACCGTGAGCTTGTTGGACGTCCCGTTCCAAAACCATGTGCATTTATATTGGAACTGCTCCCTCTTTCCAGTGGTAGCCTAGTGGGTAGAGCTTTGGGCTATCAATCGGAAGATTGTTGGTTCAAAACCTGTTGGGCCCTTGAGCGAGGCCCTTAACCCTGTCTGCTTCAGAGGTGCCGTACAATATCTGACCCCAGCTTCCAAACAAGCTTGGACACACGGACAAAGAATTTCGTTGTACTGTACTTGTGTATCTGTATGAAAGACAAATAAAGACGCTCTTCTTTCTACAAGACTTTGGTGTGTGTGTGGGAATTTGTGCCCGTTCAGGCAGTAGACTCAGTGAGGTGAGGCACTGTTGGGTGAGAAGACGAGGTCTGGCTGATGATCCAAGTTAAATTCATCACAGAAGTGTTAAGATGAGTGGATTGTTCACCAAGGCTCTGTGTAGGCAAACCATGTTTATAGAGCTCGCTTTGTGCTCAGGGGTGTAATCATGCTAAAAGAGAAGGGGACTTCCCCAAACTGTTGATATGTTACAATGTTAAAAGCAAATCCTTTACCTTATATCATTGTATGCCTCTTGATAGCAATTGATGAAAGAACTACACCGATCAGCCACAACATTAAAACCACCTCCTTGTTTCTACACTCACTGTCCATTTTATCAGCTCCACTTACCACATAGAAGCACTTTGTAGTTCTACAATTACTGACTGTAGTCCATCTGTTTCTCTACATACTTTGTTACCCCCTTTCATGCTGTTCTTCAATGGTCAGGACCCCCACAGGACCACCACAGAGCAGGTATTATTTAGGTGGTGGATGATTCTCAGCACTGCAGTGACACTGACATGGTGGTGGTGTGTTAGTGTGTGTTGTGCTGGTATCAGTGGATCAGACACAGCAGCGCTGCTGGAGTTTTTAAACACCTCACTGTCACTGCTGGACTGAGAATAGTCCACCAACTAAAAACATCCAGCCAACAGTGCCCCGTGGGCAGCGTCCTGTGAGCACCGATGAAGGTCTAGAAGATGACCGACTCAAACAGCAGCAATAGATGAGCGATCGTCTCTGACTTTACATCTACAAGGTGGACCAACCAGGTAGGAGTTTCTAAAAGAGTGGACAGTGAGTGGACACGGTATTTAAAAAAACTCCAGCAGCACTGCTGTGTCTGATCCACTCATACCAGCACAACACACACTAACACACCACCACCATGTCAGTGTCACTGCAGTGCTGAGAATTATCCACCACCTAAATAATACCTGCTCTGTGGTGGTCCTGTGGGGGTCCTGACCATTGAAGAACAGGGTGAAAGCAGGTTAAAAAAGCATGTAGAGAAACAGATGGACTACAGTCAGTAATTGTAGAACTACAAAGTGCTTCTATGTGGTAAGTGAAGCTGATAAAATGGACAGTGAGTGTAGAAACAAGGAGGTGGTCTTAATGTTATGGTTGATCAGTGTATATTCAATCATAAGTCGGTGTGTCCACATACTTTTGGCCATATAGTGTACATTTTTTATCCTATGTCTTACATATTAATATAAATATCATTTAATACACCCGCTAGCAGTGGGTGTGGCTGAAACACGCGGTCAGTGTGGAACACTCGTCCCATCCCTGCATACATTCAAAGAATCAGAAGATGCACCATGATGTTGTAGCGTACCTTCAGGGACGACCCCGTCTCCGTCCTGTTCTCCATGCTGTCCCCCATCGCCAGGCTCTCTCTTTGTTTCCCCCTTGTCATCGGGTGTGACTCTGGAACCTTGGACCCTGTCCACCCCGTCTACCACCTGCAGGACTTGAGCGATGTCCTCAGAGAGCTGGTCGAGGTCGCTCTTGGTCAGGGTGTCCGTGTTGATGCTGTGCCTGCCCAGCTGCTTCACCACACCCTGGACGAACCTCTCTGGAAACGAAGGGGACAAGGCGGAGTTAAACGTGGTGGACGGTCTGGCTCCACAGTATCTGAGTGAGCTTATTGAGCACTACAGCCCAGCACGTCCACTCCGTTCACCAGGTTCCTAGAATTAAGAAGATCACGGCTGGTGGAAGAACATTTCCTTACAAAGCTCCACAGCTCTGGAATAATCTTCCTGCCTCGGGACTCGGACACGTCTCAATGTTCAAGTCTAGATTAAAAACACATTCACTTACTCAGGTTTGATTAGTTTTTCCAAACTATGGGTGTGTGGCTCCGGTCCTGGACGTCTGGGTGGTCTGGTGCCCTCATATTTGTCAAAGGACCAGAGCTACCCACCCCGAATATAGACAAAGGAGCAGAGATTGAAGGTTCTTGATCACAGAAACTTGTTGAACTTGTTGAAACTTGGTGATCAGGGATGTTGGGTTGCTGTCGTTCTGCCTCTCTTGTCTGATCACTCAGGTTTGATGACGGTGGAGGAGGTGGGCGCTGATGTCCTGTGAAAGCCTTCATGACCTTGTTACCTGCTCGCTCTCCCTTTTAGTTATGCTGTAATAATTAGTGGGCGGAGTCTGAAGCTACTCGCTGTAAAACTGATATTTTACTCTTCACGATACATTGTAATTACATCTTAAAGACTGCACGTCGAGACTGCAGTGCCAACAGTGCTGCTCCTGCTAGATGTGACGGTAACCTGGCTTGTTTGCACCAAAAATGTTAAGAACAAGTGTTTGTATGATTTGTGTAAATCCTATTTATTCAAATGATCTTCCAGGCCACCCAAGGAGGATGGAGGTTCCTGCTGAGTCTGGTTCCTCTCAAGGTTTCTTCCTGTATTTTTAAGGGAGTTTATCCTTGCCACTGTCGCCCTCGGCTTGCTCAACAGGAGTTTTTGGTCTGTCGGTCCTGGATTCGGTAAAGTTGCTTTGAGACTATGTCTATTGTAAAAAGCGCTATATAGAAATAAATTTGACTTGACTTGAGGGAATGGGCGGTTATTCAGATGAGCTAATCTAAAGTCTATTAAACTGTAAACTGAGGGCTAGATGTAAAGGCTTGTGATGTCACAATGCCTCCACAATTGATGCTCACATGGAGCCTGGCGTCTGGCATAAGTCTGCTGTCATTTAGACGTCATTTTGTCTATTGAAGTTCCAATAATGCATGAACGAACCACCACTCTAGTGGAGAGGCGTCCCTCAGGAACGTGTGGCCATTCGGTCCAGAGCTTCTGGAGTTCAGGGACCAGTGCTGGAAAAAAGGACCTAGTTCTCAACTTTTCCCCAGGAAGAGCTTGTCCCACCATGACACTTCGTCATCTGGTAAAATCGTCCACCAGGGTTGAAATATTGACAGATTGCATGTCAACATAATCAACCAACGGTCAGCCAATCAGAAACTGAGATTTACTCCCTTAGATTAGTGGGGGAAATGGGGAAAATGGAAGACAAGCCAATCGCAAGTTCTCCCAAGCCCACAGGGCTACACTCATCACTGCAGCATGACGGTTTCTCATGGAACGTCATCTATCAGGTCAATGAAATTCCTCCAGGTTGCCTGGATCTTTTCCCAATATTATGCACAGTAGATGGCGAAACATCTGAATTAATGCAAAGACTGAACCCTTTGGTGCATCCCTACCCTCTGAGACCAGTCCCTAACCCCGGGTTCCCACCATGACTCTACAAGTTCCGTCGTCATTAAAACCCGAAGACAAAATCTTACCGTCCACTGAACTGAGCGAGTCCTGATGAGAGGGACGGTTCAGTCCGGACCCAAACGTCAGTCTGTCGATTCTTGGGCGGGGAGGTCTTCCTGAATCCTGTCCTGATTTGGCAGGGCCGGTGCCCAGAAGTCTTGAGTATTTGAACTCCTCCTGAGGTGGAATAGCGATGCTCTTGGGACCAGAGAGGTACTGCAGAAGGTCAGACAGGAGGTCGGTGTTGGTCGGGTCCGGCGGTTCAGATCCGGTCCAATATGGTCCTCTAGGAGCAGACTGGGACTGAAGTCGAGGTCTGGAGGACACTGAAGGTGGCCGTCCCTTAGGGTCCATGAAGAAACGCTGGAGATTAACCCGCCCACTGGGTTTGGGCTGGGAAAAAGGAAAGAAATTTGGAGTCTTAAATCACCACTCAGTGTTTTTGGAAGATGTTTCAGGGATCAGTATCAGGATGAGCCTAGATTTAAATTCATTCAGTCAGTCATTGTCTGTTTTACCACCGATTACCCTATTCAAGGCTGCGTGGGTCCGATTCACTGGGCAAAGGGTAGGGTTCCCCCCCGGACAGGTCACCAGTCCATCTCAGGACATACACACTCATACCTAGGGACAATTTTGTATCTCCAATAAACCTGACTGCACGTCTGTGTTAGTGTGTGTTGTGCTGGTATGAGTGGATCAGACACAGCAGTGCTGCTGGAGTTTTAAACACTTCACTGTCACTGCTGGACTGAGAATAGTCCACCAACCTAAAATATACAGCCAACAGCGCCCCGTGGGCAGCGTCCCGTGACCACTGATGAAGGTCTAGAAGATGACCGACTCAAACAGCAGCAATAGATGAGCGATCGTCTCTGACTTTACATCTACAAGGTGGACCGACTAGGTAGGAGTGTCTAATAGAGTGGACAGTGAGTGGACACGGTATTTTAAAAAACTCCAGCAGCACTGCTGTGTCTGGTCCACTCATACCAGCACAACACACACTAACACACCACCACCATGCCAGTGTCACTGCAGTGAGTGTAGAAACAAGGAGGTAGTTTAATGTTATGGATGATCGGTGTATGCTTGGATGAACTTGTCCGCCACCAAACCTTCACCGAGCGCTACGTCAGACCGCTTGATCCTTACCTTCACTTGGAGGTTGGGTTTGGAGGAAGTGACATAATCGGGGAGAAAGCCGAGTTCCTGTAGATATTCCTCCAACTTCCTGTTGTCCCCGTCCTCAGTCTGAGTCCTGTGTAAAACACAACAGTGTGACGTTAACACAGCGTCCACACAACGTCCACACAGCGCCCACACAGCGTCCACACAGCGTCCACACCACGAGCTCGAGTGCTTCAGTGTTTTTATCTGAGCCTTTAATGAGCTCTGTATCTAATACTTGTCCAAACACATCTGACCCTGCCTTATTTGTGCTAGAGTGATTCTACCATGAAAAACATGAAACATGAACATATCATGTACAGTGCCTTGCAAAAGTATTCAGCCCCCTTGAACTTTTCAACCTTTTGCCACATTTCAGGCTTCAAACATAACGATATGAAATTGTAATTTTTTGTGAAGAATCAACAACAAGTGGGACACAATCGTGAAGTGGAACGAAATTTATTGGATATTTTAAACTTTTTTTAGAAATAAAAAACTGAAAAGTGGGGCGTGCAATATTATTCAGCCCCCTTGCGTTAATACTTTGTAGCGCCACCTTTTGCTGCGATTACAGCTGCAAGTCGCTTGGGGTATGTCTCTATCAGTTTTGCACATCGAGAGACAGAAATTTTTGCCCATTCTTCCTTGCAAAACAGCTCGAGCTCAGTGAGGTTGGATGGAGAGCGTTTGTGAACAGCAGTTTTCAGCTCTTTCCACAGATTCTCGATGGGATTCAGGTCTGGACTTTGACTTGGCCATTCTAACACCTGGATACGTTTATTTGTGAACCATTCCATTGTAGATTTTGCTTTATGTTTTGGATCATTGTCTTGTTGGAAGATAAATCTCCGTTCCAGTCTCAGGTCTTTTGCAGACTGCAACAGGTTTTCTTCCAGAATGGTCCTGTATTTGGCTCCATCCATCTTCCCATCAATTTTAACCATCTTCCCTGTCCCTGCTGAAGAAAAGCAGGCCCAAACCATGATGCTGCCACCACCATGTTTGACAGTGGGGATGGTGTGTTCAGGGTGATGAGCTGTGTTGCTTTTACGCCAAACATAACGTTTTGCATTGTGGCCAAAAAGTTCGATTTTGGTTTCATCTGACCAGAGCACCTTCTTCCACATGTTTGGTGTGTCTCCCAGGTGACTTTTTATAGATATCTTTGAGAGATGGCTTTCTTCTTGCCACTCTTCCATAAAGGCCAGATTTGTGCAGTGTACGACTGATTGTGTCCTATGGACAGATTCTCCCACCTCAGCTGTAGATCTCTGCAGTTCATTCAGAGTGATCATGGGCCTCTTGGCTGCATCTCTGATCAGTCTTCTCCTTGTTTGAGCTGAAAGTTTAGAGGGACGGCCGGGTCTTGGTAGATTTGCAGTGGTCTGATACTCCTTCCATTTCAATATGATCGCTTGCACAGTGCTCCTTGAGATGTTTAAAGCTTGGGAAATCTTTTTGTATCCAAATCCGGCTTTAAACTTCTCCACAACAGTATCTCGGACCTGCCTGGTGTGTTCCTTGGTCTTCATGATGCTCTCTGCGCTTTAAACAGAACTCTGAGACTGTCACAGAGCAGGTGCATTTATACGGAGACTTGATTACACACAGGTGGATTCTATTTATCACCATCAGTCATTTAGGTCAACATTGGATCATTCAGAGATCCTCACTGAACTTCTGGAGTGAGTTTGCTGCACTGAAAGTAAAGGGGCTGAATAATATTGCACGCCCCACTTTTTAGTTTTTTATTTCTAAAAAAAGTTTAAAATATCCAATAAATTTCGTTCCACTTCACGATTGTGTCCCACTTGTTGTTGATTCTTCACAAAAAATTACAATTTCATATCGTTATGTTTGAAGCCTGAAATGTGGCAAAAGGTTGAAAAGTTCAAGGGGGCTGAATACTTTTGCAAGGCACTGTATGTAATTATATAGGAACGTTTTCCCACAGGCGCTGAATCATGAATCCTATTATACTGAATTTACATTTACAGAATTCAGTAAACGATTTTATCCAAAGTGACTTACAATTATGGTATTATTATTATTATTATTATTATTATTATTGTTATTATTATTATTATTGTTATTATTATTATTATTATTATTATTATTATTGTTATTATTATTATTATTATTATTATTGTTATTATTATTATTATTGTTATTATTATTATTATTATTATTATTATATTATTATTATTATTATTGTTTTTATTACTATATTATTGTTATTTTCTTTATTATTATTTTATTATTTTATTATTATTAATTATTATTATTATTATTATTATTATTAAGGGTATTAGTGGTGTTATTTATTATTATTATTATTAAGGGTATTATTAGTGGTATTATTTATTATTATTATTTTTATTATTATTATTATTATTATTATTATAATTACTATTATTTTTATTATTATTATTATTATAATTACTATTATTTTTATTATTATTTTACTTTTATTATTATTATTATTATTATTATTATTATTGCAATTATTATTTCTAATAATATTATTAACAGTTATTATTGTTATTAATATTGATATTATTACTGTAAAAATGATAATAATTATTGTTAGTTTGATAAATATTAATTTATAATAATTTATAATATTAGAATACATTTTAAATTATAGTAAATATAAATATTCTAATACTAATGTTAGTATTCTTCTTTTATTATATTTTGACTGATTATTATGATTGTTGTTGTTGTTATTTATTTTTATTATTACGATGGTAAAAAATGAGCATAACATTTCTCAGCATTACCTGGAGCTTGAAGCTGGAAAGGTTTCACCTGAGTAACGGAGAGGAGTCTTGCGCGGCGCTAACAGTTCTCTGGAAATCATGAGCTGGGTCGCATCACCCGGCCTCGTATAACCTGCAATCAGTGACATGAACCGTCAGGAATGGACTGAGCAGAGCGCTTGTTTTTAAAACATGATGGTCAGCAAGCTCATGGTCAGGTGTCTTTTGGCCGTATAGTGTATGATTCCTGTGAATGATTTGACTACAAAAATGCTAAAATATGAATCTAGAATCTAGATGATTGTAACTTAACCTCCTGAAACAAATCATGGGTTTAACATCAGCGGTGGTATAAAAACAGCAACGTGTTGGATTAATCACCCTGCCGTGATGCGCCGCTCATTTATAGTTTGCATCAGCAGCACAAAGTCTCGGCTTATGTTCCTAAATCCCAGTGTGAAAACACATTAGCGATGTGCTAATAGCTGCTAAATGCACTCAGGTGCTGCTGCTACACAAATACTGAAACGACGTCTGAGAATCGAGAGGCGCAGAAGAACGCTGAAATGTCAACATGTTATTTAAAACATCTGGAGGAACATCAGGACCACACCACAGACTGAGCTATATCTGAAACCTTCTGCTCTGGTTTAGAATAACACAGTAGTGCCATGTTACTCACTGATACTCAACTTTCAGCTCTAAATTATGAGTCCTGTTACATCATCTCTGTTACATCATCTCTGTTACATCAGCTCTGTTACATCAGCTCTGTTACATCAGCTCTGTTACATCAGCTGTTACATCAGCTTTGTTACATCATCTCTGTTACATCATCTCTGTTACATCAACTCTGTTACATCAGCTCTGTTACATCAGCTTTGTTACATCATCTCTGTTACATCATCTCTGTTACATCATCTCTGTTACATCAGCTCTGTTACTTCAGCTCTGTTACATCAGCTCTGTTACATCAGCTCTGTTACATCAGCTCTGTTACATCATCTCTGTTACATCAGCTCTGTTAGATCAGCTTTGTTACTTCAGCTTTGTTACTTCAGCTCTGTTACATCATCTCTGTTATAACAATTTTGTTACATCAGCTCTGTTACATCAGCTCTGTTATATCAGTTCTGTTACATCAGCTCTGTTAGATCAGCTCTGTTAGATCAGCTGTTATATCAGCTCTGTTACATCAGCTCTGTTACACCAGCTGTTACATCAGCTCTGTTACATCATCTCTGTTACATCATCTCTGTTACATCAGCTCTGTTACTTCAGCTCTGTTACATCATCTCTGTTACATCATCTCTGTTACATCATCTCTGTTATATCAGCTCTGTTACATCATCTCTGTTACATCAGCTCTGTTACATCAGCTCTGTTACATCATCTCTGTTACATCAGCTCTGTTACATCAGCTCTGTTACATCATCTCTGTTACATCAGCTCTGTTACATCATCTCTGTTACATCAGCTCTGTTACATCAGCTCTGTTACATCAGCTCTGTTACTGGTGCATTATAATGTTCTTGTCAGGGTTGTTTATCAGTATACACAAGGTTCTCTTGGACTCATATTAGTGTCCAAATACTTTTGGCTCTATCATTTCATTCTTATGTAATATATAATACAAATGTACTAAGCATGTTCAACACAAGGCTTAAGCTCAGCCTACATGTGACTGAAGTCGTACGTGATTATTCACACATTTTATTTTCAAGCCTGGCATCAACAATTTGCATATTTTTACTCAACATCGGCGCCTAAAGGGACGCGACCAGAGCTCAACCCGCCTCTTGGCAGCATCACTTCCTTCCATATCGACCCGGTGAGTCAGTTGGACCCGTTACAGAGCCGAGAAGGTGCCTCGGCTTGCCAAAACAATTCGGCATCCCGGCAGGACGCCTGTGCTCCGTCTCGCTCGGCTCGCTCAGCCGCCGGCCTCAGAAATCACATTTCTAAACACGCAGTCGCTCCAGCGGAGAGGCGAAAGACGAACGGAGGGAAAAAAAACGTCCAGGAGCTGAAGATCTGCCCCCATATAAGGGTTTTTATTATTTATTTTCGTCTCTCTCTCCTCCGGTACGCTGATAGACGTACTTCAGAGATTCCTCGCCCACCGACGATGCCACCGGGGCCACTCAGACGTGCTCGAGATGTTCCTGTTTACTTATTCGGGCCAGAGGTTAGAGACTGAGATGCGTAGCAACGAGGCATCTCAAGAATGGCTTGCAAAGCCGTCACGGATGTGAACTTATTAGCTCTGGATTAGCGCAGCGGTGCTAACGTGTTTTCATGGAAACGTAAGCACGCGATGTCTCAGAGTGGACCTGCTGGAGGAGGTGTCGCTAATGAAAGAGGAAGGACTGTTTCAGTGGTTCCACAGTATGGTTTATATTTCAGACATATTAGACCTGCTGCACCAGTTTATGGAGCTTGGGCATCATCTTATGAAGATGCCTCCAGACACTACAGATGTTCCAGGGACGTCCCACTGTTTTAGGGATAGACTTCGAGCCAATAAAGTCCAGATCAAATGGTACTTCATTGTAACATCAGCGCTAGACTAATGTCAATTGGTTTCTTAGCTAGTTGAGACCTTTGTTGCTAGTTGAGACTGTGGCACTGTGATTCATCAGGCTAAAACCCTACAATGAAATATGGTGGTGGTAGTATCATACTATCAGGTGCTTCTTAGGTAGAATTAAGGAATGGATGAAGCAGCCAAACATAGGAACCTCCTTAATGAAAACCAGTACAATGACCCAAAGCATAGCATCAAAACAACACTGGATCGGCTTTGGAGTGGCCCAGCATCTCAGATAGCCTTACATAGGGTCCCAACCCCAAAGTCCCAACAACAGTGCTAGACTAAAGTGGATTGGTTTCTTAGCTAGTCAAGACCTTTGAAGAGTCTGAGAGAGGACCAAGACCATGATTAGCTAAGATTGAGGCACCGTGATTTATCTGGCTAAAACATCCCTACAATGAAATATGGTGGTGGTAGTATCATGCTATCAGGTGCTTCTTAGTGACTGGAAAAGGGAGTCTTAAGAAATAGGTAGAATTAAGGAATGGATGAAGCAGCCAAACATAGGAACATCCTTAATGGAAACCAGGACAATGACCCAAATCATAGCATCAAAACATCTGTGGGGAGACCATACATCTTGAGAGAACAAAGCTTGAGAGGATCTGTCATGACGAATGGGATAAACCGCCTCAATGCAGGTGCACGAAGCTTGTAGAGACGCATCCCAGACCACCTAGAGTTGCTATTGCTGCCAAATCGGCATCTACAGAGTGTTAAAAAACCTTCCTGCGACTCTATCTGCACCTCAAGTGGCCTTACATAGGGTCCCAACCCCAAAGTCCCAACATCGAAGAAAGAAAGAATACTTTACTGAGCCGAATTCCTTCTTCTCTCACTCACTGTCCCCTCTGTCTGATACACAGTGACACCTACTGGCAGGAGTAATTATACAACACAACAACGCTTTCTCTGCACCTTATTTGTGGACATTTTAATATAGAATTTTATGAAATGTAAAGAAAACACCGAAAAAAACACCGTCCGCCGTCCGAATGTTCACTCACTGTATATACAGTGTATCACAAAAGTGAGTACACCCCTCACATTTCTGCAAATATTTCATTATATCTTTTCATGGGACAACACTATAGACATAAAACTTGGATATAACTTAGAGTAGTCAGTGTACAACTTGTATAGCAGTGTAGATTTACTGTCTTCTGAAAATAACTCAACACACAGCCATTAATGTCTAAATGGATGGCAACATAAGTGAGTACACCCCACAGTGAACATGTCCAAATTGTGCCCAAAGTGTCAATATTTTGTGTGACCACCATTATTATCCAGCACTGCCTTAACCCTCCTGGGCATGGAATTCACCAGAGCTGCACAGGTTGCTACTGGAATCCTCTTCCACTCCTCCATGATGACATCACGGAGCTGGTGGATGTTAGACACCTTGAACTCCTCCACCTTCCACTTGAGGATGCCCCACAGGTGCTCAATTGGGTTTAGTCCATCACCTTTACCTTCAGTTTCCTCAGCAAGCCAGTTGTCATCTTGGAGGTTGTGTTTGGGGTCGTTATCCTGTTGGAAAACTGCCATGAGGCCCAGTTTTCGAAGGGAGGGGATCATGCTCTGTTTCAGAATGTCACAGTACATGTTGGAATTCATGTTTCCCTCAATGAACTGCAGCTCCCCAGTGCCAGCAACACTCATGCAGCCCAAGACCATGATGCTACCACCACCATGCTTGACTGTAGGCAAGATACGGTTGTCTCGGTACTTCTCACCAGGGCGCCGCCACACATGCTGGACACCATCTGAGCCAAACAAGTTTATCTTGGTCTCGTCAGACCACAGGGCATTCCAGTAATCCATGTTCTTGGACTGCTTGTTTTCAGCAAACTGTTTGCGGGCTTTCTTGTGCGTCAGCTTCCTTCTGGGATGACGACCATGCAGACCGAGTTGATGCAGTGTGCGGCGTATGGTCTGAGCACTGACAGGCTGACCTTCCACGTCTTCAACCTCTGCAGCAATGCTGGCAGCACTCGTGTGTCTATTTTTTAAAGCCAACCTCTGGATATGACGCCGAACACGTGGACTCAACTTCTTTGGTCGACCCTGGCGAAACCTGTCCTGGAAAACCGCTGTATGACCTTGGCCACCATGCTGTAGCTCAGTTTCAGGGTGTTAGCAATCTTCTTATAGTCCAGGCCATCTTTGTGGAGAGCAACAATTCTATTTCTCACATCCTCAGAGAGTTCTTTGCCATGAGGTGCCATGTTGAATAGCCAGTGGCCAGTATGAGAGAATTGTACCCAAAACACCAAATTTAACAGCCCTGCTCCCCATTTACACCTGGGACCTTGACACATGACACCAGGGAGGGACAACGACACATTTGGGCACAATTTGGACATGTTCACTGTGGGGTGTACTCACTTATGTTGCAGCTATTTAGACATTAATGGCTGTGTGTTGAGTTATTTTCAGAAGACAGTAAATCTACACTGCTATACAAGCTGTACACTGACTACTCTAAGTTATATCCAAGTTTCATGTCTATAGTGTTGTCCCATGAAAAGATATAATGAAATATTTGCAGAAATGTGAGGGGTGTACTCACTTTTGTGATACACTGTATATATATATATATATATAGAGAGAGAGAGAGAGAGAGAGACGGTTGGAGTCAACGTGTTCGTGACGTCACGTGTTTCGCAAATTTCGGTTCGTAACCCAAAATGTTCATATGGTAAACAGTTCGTAACTCAAGGGTCGACTGTATTAGGAATATTTGTATCAACAAGATGACTAGAAGTGAGTACTTGGGTCCATGGGCTTTAAAATATTTTAACCTTGGCTAGTTAAGCCTCTAAATTTCCATGACCCCACCACAACCCTGGGTCTGGTTGTTTTTTAGGACATTATTATGAAAAGGTGCATGATCCCTAAATTATTCACAATGTTCACAAGCTGTTTTTCAAAGATTGAATTAGATTTTTCTTTTTTATTCATTTTATCTGCACAGGTTGTCTGACGCAGGTCCAGTTGGATTCATCTCTAAATGTCCTAAAGCCCAGACTTAAAACCAATGGAAGATCTGTGGGGGGACCAGATGATCACACACCATCAAATCTAACAAAGCTTAAGAGGATCTGTCATGACGAATGAGATAAACCGCCCAAATCCTGGTGTGCTAGCTTGTAGAGACGCATCCCAGACTTGTAGTTGCTACACCGGTTAAGGCAGGTCACAAGGCAGGAATACACACTGGACCTTTCTGCTCGCTCAGTCACCTTTGGGTAATTTAGAGCAGTAATTTAAACTGTTACATGTTTATGGAAGGTGGCCCCACATATCCAGTGGATTTAGATAGTATTCAGACCCCTTGACTTTATATACACCATGATTTACAAACCAAAATAATAAGACATTGAAATCTCTTCTGTGCACAAGCATCCAGAGTGTTTGCTGTTGCACTGCAAATAGTGCTCAGGTGTCTCCTGTTTGCTTTAATTACCCTCCAGATGTGTCTAGAACTTCAACCGGAGTCCAGCTGTGGCAATTTGAATTGATTGGACATTTTGCACAGAAACACCTGAGATTTAACCGTCAATTTACACTGCAGTGGCCAAGCTATGGAGTCCAGGAAACTGTCTGTGGATCACAGTGATTGAATTTTAGACATAAAGGGTTTAAGTGTTACTGCAACCACAGTGAACTAAATGATTTAAAATGGAAGAAGCTTGGAAGAACCTTGAACCTTTCTAAAGGCCGAAATGGACGTACAGAAAAGAAGGGTCCTGGCCTGGGAGTTCTGAAAGAGCTCCAGAGGTCTTGTGCAGAGATGGGACATGTAGGATGGACAACCATCTCTGCAAAACTCTATAAATCAGCCTCTGTGGCAGAGCGGCAAGATGGAAGCCAGTGTTGAGTTAAAGGTGTACGACAGCCCACTTACAGTTTGGTGGTGGCGGTATCGTGCCATCAGGTGCTTCTTAGCGACTGGGACAGGGAGACTTAAGATATAGGTAGAATTAAGGAATGGATGAAGCAGCCAAACATAGGAACATCCTTAATGAAAACTAGGACAATGACGCAAAGCATAGTGTCAAAACAACACTGGAACTGTTGATGCATGCTCAATAATCCAGGTACACAAATCCACAAAGTTGAATTAGTTGATCTGGACACAAGTTTGTTGCAGAGATATGTTTCGCCGCTCAATCCAAGTGAATACCCCAACCTTATATGCAGCCGATTTGCATAACGACCGATCACCGCCCACTGCATAACAATGGAACCGGTGATCAGGTCCATATGCAAATCACAATGACCATTAATTACAATGGTCATGTGTGCCTTTCACACATGATTGGAGTATAGCTCCTATTACAAGGTTGTAAGATGGTGAGAGATGTACTCTCAGGCCCCCTCCCCGGTCCAGAGATGGTCGTTCCCTCTTCACATAAATGGCCTCTTTGACTCCCCGTTCAAACCAGCGTTCCTCCTTGTCAAGGATCTGCACATCGTCATCATTAAATGAGTGGCCGCTGGTTTGCAGGTGGGTGTAAATCACGGAGTCTTGGCCAGAAGAGGTTGATCTACTATGTTGGGCCATCCGTTTCGCCAGTAGCCGTTTAGTTTCCCCTGATGTACAGTTCCTGGCAATCCTTCCGGCAGCTAACAGCATACACTACGTTACTCTGGAACGGCTTTTGAGTGGCCCAGCCAAAGCCCAGACGTAAAACCAATGAAAGGTCTGTGGGGAGATCAGACATCTTGAGAGAACAAAGCTTGAGAGGATCTGTCATGACGAATGGGATAAACCGCCTCAATCCAGGTGCACGAAGCTTGTAGAGACGCATCAAAGACGACTCAGAGTTGCTATTGCTGCAAAATCAGCATCTACAGAGTGTTAAAAACCCTCCTGCGACTCTATCTGCACCTCAGATGGTCTTACATGGGTTCCCAACCCTGAAGCTATCTTAAGAACTGCTACTTAGCCTCCGGTGGATTCAGAAACTAGAAAATAACCTGACTTGACTTCCCAATTAATGACCTCCGTGTTGTTTACACAGCAGTAACAGTCAGCGACACAAAAGAACAGGAAACGAGGAAGGAACCTTAACGAAGAATCCGGACCCGAGTCTCGGCGGTCACGACTCGCCTCTCAGAACAGAATTAATGAAGACACATTATGCTTCTTTTTTTTTTTTGCATCTTCGTATCTGTGTCTGTGTGGGGGGACTTTATTATTCACGATCCAGACGCTCCGCTTGTAAAGAATATTGATCAAAGCTCGGAAGGGTACGAGAGCTTCCCTCAAAGTGGCCGAATCTGAAGTGCCATCCAGTGCAATCCAGATGAAACCATCAAAGGTGCCTCAGCCGCCGAGGTTACTTCCACAGCGACCACTTGCAATCAGTGACATGAATTTGTGATCAAAGATTTCGGCCCGGTCGAAGAAAAAAAAGGGCCTCCATTTTGCGGAGCCAGGTGTGGTGGCAAATGCACTATGTGGCCAAAAGTATCTGGACACCTGACCACGAGCTTGCTGGACTTCCCATTTACATTTTTGGCATTTAGCAGACGCTTTTATCCAAAGCAACTTATAGTTGTGACAGTATACAATCTAAGCAATTGAGGGTTAAGGGTCTTGCTCAGGGGCCCAACGGTGGCAACTTGGCGGTGGCAGGGCTTGAACCGGCAACCCTCTGATTGCTAGTCCAGTACCTTAACCACAGAGCTACCACTGCCCATTTTACATTAATACAAATGGAATAACCTGTGCAGGTCAGTGAAGAACCTCCACACCAAACTAGACCACATTTTTATAAACCTTGAATTGGGTACAGGTGCCAGTTATACTGACACAGGAAGGGGGTCTTCCCCAAACTGTGTGCCTGTTCCTAAAGTTGGAATCACTGACTTCTCTTATAGAATTGATTTTATACACCTGTTAGCAATCAAGTGACTAAGACACCTGATAGCAATCATTAGGAAAGGCGTCCATATACATTTGGCCATATAAAGAAATACTGTATTAATAATAATAATAATAATACATTTTATTTATATAGCGCTTTTCAAGATACTCAAAGACGCTTTACATAAGACAAATAATCAAAACAAATACGTACATACACCATACAAATCATAGTACAAAATCAAAATAGTACAACAACATCAAGAATAATTAAGATAAAAACAAAGAGAGCAGCATAAGACAGTTCATTAAAAATTAGCTAAATTATGAGAGAGAACAACAAATATAGAACAATTTCTTAAAATTAGACAGAAACAGGACAGATTTACATGCAATCAGGAAACTGAAAACTTTACAAGTTTTAGGATCTAGGACTTCACATTTCTGTCGTGATCTAAGTATAAAAACTATTAAAAAGAATAGCAAAAATAAAAGCATTTATTTTGTGTTGTTACAAGTTAAATGCCACTCTGAATAGATGAGTTTTGAGAAGTGACTTGAATTTGGACAGGTCAGGACAATCTCGTAGGTGTTTGGGGAGAGCATTCCATAAAGATGGAGCAGCTATGGAAAAGGCCCTGTCACCCCAGGTCCGGTGCTTGGTCCTAGAGGGTATGGACAGTAGGTTAGCCTCAGAAGAGCGAAGGCTACGGGAGGGAATGTGCTGATGGAGCAGGTCGGTGAGGTAGGATGGGGCCTGATTATGGAGAGCTTTGTGAGTGAATAGAAGAATTTTGAATTGAATGCGTTGAGCAACGGGAAGCCAATGAAGTTTTTGTAGAACAGGTGTAATATGATCACGGGAGCGAGTATGAGTAAGGAGGCGAGCAGCTGAATTCTGGATATACTGAAGTTTTTTTAGGATTTTGTTAGATGTACCATAAAGGATGCTATTGCAATAATCAATTCTGGATGTAATAAAAGCATGAATCAAGGTTTCGGCGGCAGAAAAAGAGAGTGATGGACGTAGACGTGCTATGTTTTTTAGATGAAAGAAAGCAGTTTTGGTGATGTGATTTACATGGCGGTCAAAAGAGAGGTTGCTATCAAAAATTACACCAAGATTTCGGATGTTAGAAGACGGAGACAAAGTGTCATTATCAATGGTAATTTGAAAATTTTTTGTGGTTTTTGCCAGGGTTGTAGGACCTACGATGATCATATCTGATTTTTCACAGTTTAATTTGAGGAAATTAGCTTTCATCCACAATTTCATTTCAGTGATGCAATTTGTCAGAGTGGAGTGAAGTTCAGTATTAATGGATTTGGAGGAGATGTAAAGCTGAATATCATCAGCATAGCAGTGGAAATGTAAACCATGCCGACGTATGATGTCACCAAGGGGGAGCATATAAAGAATAAACAAAAGGGGACCTAACACTGAGCCTTGGGGAACGCCTTGGGACAGTGGAGCAATGGCAGAACTACAATTGTTGATATTAACAAACTGTTGTCTGTTTATGAGATATGACCTTAACCACAAAAGGGCAGTACCAGTGATGTTGACAGAGGATTCAAGGCGGGACAGAAGAATGGAGTGATTAATGGTGTCAAAAGCTGCAGTAAGATCAAGGAGGACGAGAATATTAATTTGTCCAGAGTCTGAGGAAAGAAGAAGGTCATTTGTGACTTTGAGGAGGGCTGACTCAGTGCTGTGCTGGGGGCGGAAACCAGACTGAAATGATTCAAATAGATTATTGGAATTTAGGTGATCTTTGAGCTGTGAGGCAACAACACGTTCCAGTATTTTCGACAGAAATGGAAGATTGGAAATGGGCCGAAAGTTACTCATAATGTTAGAGTCAAGTCCAGGTTTTTTAAGTATGGGAGTAACAGCAGCCAATTTGAGTGATTGAGGGACTGAGCCAGAACTAAGAGAGGAATTGATTATCTCTGTGATAAGTGATGAGATAACTGGAAAACAACCCTTAACAAGTTTTGATGGAGCAGGATCCAAAACACAAGTGGAGCTTCGCATCCCTGTTAAGATCTCAGATAGGTCCAAAAGAGACACAGGTGAGAACTGAGACAGAGGCTGGGTAATAAATTGAGATGAGATAGGCGGAGAAACAGAGATGACAGGGGAAACTGTCAGAAAATTGTGGATATTCTCAACTTTTGTTTGAAAAAATGAGAGGTAAGAGTTACACTTGTCAACTGTAAAGGAATTGGTAGTATTGTCAACTGGTTTGAGAAGTTTATTTATTGTGGAAAAGAGAGTCTTAGGATTTGTTGATCCAGCATGTATGAGTTCGGAATAGTAAGTGGATCGGGCTGCCGTAAGAGCGTCTTTGTAATGTTGAAGATAATCAGAATAAATCTGATAATGTACTGTTAGACCGGTTTTCTTATAAAGTCTTTCAAGCTGGCGTTTACGGGATTTCATTTGGTGAAGCTCAATTGTGTACCATGGTGCGGAATGACTAAATGAAACAAATTTGGTTCTCAAAGGAGCCAGCTCATCAAGACATGAGGCGAGTATGTCATTATAGTAATCGACAAGGTCAGATGAATTACTAGACAGTACAGGACAGACAGACATCTTTTTAACAAGAGAATCTGAGAAAGCAGAGGGAGAGATATATTGAAGATTCCTGAAGGATATTTTACGTTTAGCTCTAGTGATGGGCCTAGTGACCTCAATGTCCATGATGATTGTCAAATGATCAGAGACAGTAAGGTCATGGCTGGACGGCTGATGAACTAGGACACCAGTAGAGCAGACAAGGTCAAGAGTATGACCTTTTTTATGAGTTGGAAAATGTATATGTTGTGTGAAATTAAAACACTGTAACAATTCCAAAAATTCCCTGGCAAATTTACAGTTGTTGTCATCAATATGGATGTTAAAATCACCCATAAGCAGTACAGAGGATGAGAGGGCACTAAGCTGGGTTAAAAAATCTGAAAAATCAGAGAGAAAGGAAGCGTTTGGCTTTGGCGGACGATAAACTACAGCAGTGACCAGAGGAGTAGGCCCTGACAACTTGAAAGCCAGGTGTTCAAAAGAAAGAGCAGCAGGAAAAGACAAAGTGGTTATTTTAATATCATCCCTATAGACTGCAGCAACACCACCACCTCGCCCTTCCATACGAGGTTCATCAATATACGAGTATCCCATTGGCG
Organism: Trichomycterus rosablanca; assembly: GCF_030014385.1. Taxonomy (NCBI): domain Eukaryota; kingdom Metazoa; phylum Chordata; class Actinopteri; order Siluriformes; family Trichomycteridae; genus Trichomycterus; species Trichomycterus rosablanca. Next base: position 52,640,711 of record NC_085991.1, on the reverse strand, counting down.
TGGTCTGATTTAACGTAAAATAATCCAAGGGTTTATGCCAAGTTTCAGTGAGACAGAAAAAGTCTAGTTCACTGTCAGATATAAATTCACTGAGTACAGTACTTTTTGTGTTGAGTGAACGAACATTAAGCAATGCCATTTTCAAGTGGTATTGTTGTGTAGTTGGCTGTGAGGAACGAGGAAGAGAACGGAGATTTGCTAAGTCCACTCCGCGTTTCCCATCCCACTCCGTGGACAGCGTTGTCATGGAGACTACACCGCTACTGGTGTGCAAGGCAGCAGCGCTCTGATGACGTGTTTGCGGAGCGACAGTGCGCACGGCTGACCAGAAGGATGGAATAGCGTTACCGTTTCGAAGATAAACAAGCTTTCTCCGGGAGCCCCTGTGAATATAACGAGGCCGGCGAAGGAGTCCAAGCTGTTTGATGACTGAAATACACGATGGAGTAGTGCAGTTGTTGAACTTCCTCAGCTGGTCAACGGAATAGTTCAACATCGTGCCGATCCCAGGAAAACTCATCCACCGTTCACCACCGGCCGCAGACGCGATGTACAGTAGAAAGAACAAAAAGTATCAAAAGCACAAATAAAAGTATCAAAAGTAACATAAAAGAAATAGATCCACAAGGTGTGTAAAAAGATGAAAACGAAAAACGATAAAAATACAATAAAATACGGTAAAATACGGTAAAATACGGTAACGGTAGCGGCAGCCAAATGCGCCAGCGTCCACCATTATTAATCAGTATTAAATGAGTTTGTTAATGACTGGCCACTAAGCAACACTTTAGGAATCAACAGAGGTACCATAGCAACCATTTAACAATGTTGTAGCAACCACCTTAAATAGCATCACAACCAAATAGAACATCTTCGCAAAAAAGCAGCAACACCCTTGCAACCACCTGGTATACCACTGCATCCAGCTAGGAACAACCTAACAAAAGTCTGGAATACTGCAGCAACCACCTGAAACACCATTGCAACTGCTAACTAAACACCACAGCAACCAACTAGACCACCATAGCGAAAAAGCAGCAACACCCTCACAACCACCTGGGATTCCACTGCAACCAGCAAGCAACACACTAGCAACTATACACCAATCAGCTATAACCTCCTTGTTTCTACACTCACTGTCCATTTTATCAGCTCCACTTTCCATATAGAAGCACTTTGTAGTTCTACAATTACTGACTGTAGTCCATCTGTTTCTCTACATGCTTTGTTACCCCCTTTCATGCTGTTCTTCAATGGTCAGGACCCCCACAGAGCAGGTATTATTTAGGTGGTGGATCATTCTCAGCACTGCAGTGACACTGACATGGTGGTGGTGTGTTAGTGTGTGTTGTGATGGTATGAGTGGATCAGACACAGCAGCACTGCTGGAGTGGTTGGTCCACCTTGTAGATGTAAAGTCAGAGACGATCGCTCATCTATTGCTGCTGTTTGAGTCGGTCATCTTCTAAACCTTCATCAGTGGTCACAGGACGCTGCCCACGGGGCGCTGTTGGCTGGATGCTTTTGGTTGGTGGACTATTCTCAGTCCAGCAGTGACAGTGAGGTGTTTAAAAACTCCAGCAGCGCTGCTGTGTCTGATCCACTCATACCAGCACAACACACACTAACACACCACCACCATGTCAGTGTCACTGCAGTGCTGAGAATGATCCACCACTTAAATAATACCTGCTCTGTGGTGGTCCTGTGGGGGTCCTGACCATTGAAGAACAGCATGAAAGGGGGCTAACAAAGCGTAGAGAAACAGATGGACTACAGTCAGTAATTGTAGAACTACAAAGTGCTTCTATATGGTAAGTGGAGCTGATAAAATGGACAATGAGTGTAGAAGTAAGTAGGTGGTAGGCATGGAGAGACCATATCCTAAACTCCTACAGATAATGTTCTAGACCAATTTTCCTGGTCTCTTGCTTCATGCCAAACACTCTGCTGGTTAAACATCTGCTTCACCTCCATTCCAACAAACGTGACAATAGTTGCATCACTGGTCAAACTACCACGCCTTCTAAACTGCAACTAGTCAGTACTTGTTCCAGACCCATATTCCCAGCGGGGTGTCTCATGCAATCCTGACCTAGTTTTCCATGTTCTGCTTGGTCCTCATTCACGGAGTCCTCAAATTCTATTGGAGTCATTACAGACCTGTTGACACTCCTACACAATTCAACCAATCTGACCAACTACATGTCCAGCTGCCTTAAAACAGCAACCAGAATTACACGGTTCTTGCCATACGGCTTGTTTAAAACCTGCTTGGTCACCACTAAGCAGGTTCTAAAGTTCTACTGCAGGTATACTGCAGATCTACGCTAGACCCAGATCTCTCTGGCTTTCAAGTGCGCCATGCTTCATGGCGGTGTGACCTTCAGCAGGTGCAGTCGAACATATCATCTCTCACCAGGTCCTTCACTCCTACACATTTCAACCCATCTGACCCACACAGGTGCAGTTGCGCTCGCTCGCGTACCTCTCAGCAGGTCCTCAAATTCGAGTGTTCATTCATTTCCAACCTGATTTTCCAGCTTCTAGCTTCATGCCAACCTGATTTCTCTGCAGGTGCACTTGCCTAAAAATAAGACCAACAATGCTGGTCTTGTATTTACTTAGCAACCATTTACCATGTCCTTGAATTCTAGTGCCATCATTACGGGCCTGTTTGTACTCCTACACAGTTGAAGCCAATCTGAACCACTGGAGGTCCATTTGCCACCAAAATTGCCGCCACCAGAGGGTTATTGACACATAGGCAGGTATGTACCCAGTCTTAAAGCTCAAGTGTTGCCATTTTTGACTTGTTTATCGCTGCTTCTTGCTGGCACAATTGCTTAAAAATTATACTCACACTGCTAGTCAAATATCTGACTGGTCACCACTTAGAAGGTCCTTAAGCTCAAGGGTTGCGATGTCAGACCTGTTTACCCTAGCTCTTAGCTCTGTGCGGCTTCATGCCAACCTGATTTCTCTGCAGGTGCACTTGCCTAAATTAAGACCAGCAATGTTGGTCCAGTATTTACTTGGCAACCATTTACCACGTCCTTGAACTCTAGCACCATCATTACAGGCCTGTTTGTACTCCTACACAGTTGTAGCCAATCTGAACCACTGGGGGTCCATTTGCCCTGAAATTGCCACCACCGAATAGATATTGACACGTATGTTCTCGGTCTTTTTTAAATTGCATTTTTTCTTCTTTTTCTTCTCATCTAGCGTAGCCAATAAGCTGCTGGGGACCCCAACTGCCTGACACCAGAGATGTTCACAAGTCACAAAATACAAATCCGAGTCAAGTTAGGTCTTTAGACTAGAGTCCGAGTCAAGTTACGTCTTTAGACTAGAGTTCGAGTCAAGTCACGAGTCTTTAGACTAGAGTCCGAGTCAAGTTACGTCTTTAGACTAGAGTCCGAGTCAAGTCACGAGTCTTTAGGCTAGAGTCCGAGTCAAGTTACGAGACTGTAGGCTAGAGTCAGAGTCAAGTCACGAGTCTTTAGGCTAGAGTCCGAGTCAAGTCACGAGTCTTTAGGCTAGAGTCCGAGTCAAGTCACGAGTCTTTAGGCTAGAGTCCGAGTCAAGTCACGAGTCTTTAGGCTAGAGTCCGAGTCAAGTCACGAGTCTTTAGGCTAGAGTCCGAGTCAAGTCACTTGATTGTGAAGTAAAACAGGAAGTCGTTAGAAAGCCGATCGAGCGTTTCATTACCACGTCATCTGTGACGCAAACTGAATAAATGCAAATAACAGCATTTCTTACTAACAATTACAATCAGAAGCTCTGACTGGTTCAGAAAGCGTCTTACAATCATTAGCACCGATTCTGTAGGAGCGTTCCATTCACCCCAGTTGTTCCTGTGAAGTGCACTACATAGGGTATTCCACCATTTTAAGTGAGATTTCAATCCAAAGGTAACGAAAATGTTCAAATGAAGTGAACTTCAAACTGTGTAGGAAGTAGGGAGCGACGCTTCATCACTACGCCGGAAGCTGGCTGGAACATTTACCCATTGTGTGTGTTGCGGGTATATATACAGTGGGGGAAATAAGTATTTGATCCCCTGCTGATTTTGTAAGTTTACCCCCTTACAAAGACTTGAACAGTCTATAATTTTTATTGAAGGTTTATTTTAACAGAGAGAGACAGAATATCAACAAAAAATCCAGAAAAAAAACATTAAATAAAAGTTATAAATTAATTTGTATTTAATTAAGGGAAATAAGTATTTGATCCCCTACTAACCAGCAAGAATTCTGACCCCCACAGACCGGTTATGTGCCCATGAGGCACACAAATTAGTCCTGTCCCTGTATAAAAGACTCCTGTCACAGAATCAGTTTCTTCCGTTCAAATCTCTCCACCACCATGGGCAAGACCAAAGAGCTATCAAAGGACGTCAGGGACAAGATTGTAGACCTGCACAAGGCTGGAATGGGCTACAAGACCATCAGCAAGAAGCTTGGTGAGAAAGAGACCACTGTTGGTGCGATCATTCGAAAATGGAAGAAATACAAGATCACAGTCAATCACCCTCACTCTGGAGCTCCATGCAAGATCTCACCTGGTGGGGTAAGAATGATTCTGAGAAAGGTGAGGTCAGCCAAGAATTACACGGGAGGAGCTTGTCAATGATCTCAAGGGAGCTGGGAGCAGAGAAATGCTGGATATGACCCCAAGAACACCATCCCCACTGGGCATTTCTCTGCCTCCAAACACGGCGAGTGGAGTTGATGGTCTCAATTTTGGTCTCATCTGAACATATCACATTCTCCCAAGCTTTCTCTGAATCATTCAGGTGTTCATTGGCAAACTTCAGACGGGCCTGTACATGAGCCTTCTTGAGCAAAGGGACTTTGCGGGCACTGCAGGATCTCAATCCATTACGGCGAAGTGTGTTACTAATGGTGTTCTTGGTGACTGTGCTCCCAGCTCCCTTGAGATCATTGACAAGCTCCTCACGTGTAATTCTGGACTGACCTCACCTTTCTCAGAATCATTCTTACCCCACCAGGTGAGATCTTGCATGGAGCTCCAAAACGAGGGTGATTGTGATCTAGTATTTCTTCCATTTTCGAATGATCGCACCAACAGTGGTCTCTTTCTCACCAAGCTTCTTGCTGATGGTCTTGTAGCCCATTCCAGCCTTGTGCAGGTCTACAATCTTGTCCCTGACGTCCTTTGATAGCTCTTTGGTCTTGCCCATGGTGGTCGAGAGATTTGAACGGAAGAAACTGATTCTGTGACAGGAGTCTTTTATACAGGGACAGGACTAATTTGTAGCCTCATGGGCACATAACCGGTCTGTGGGGGTCAGAATTCTTGCTGGTTGGTAGGGGATCAAATACTTATTTCCCTTAATTAAATACAAATTAATTTATAACTTTTATTTAATGTTTTTTTTCTGGATTTTTTGTTGATATTCTGTCTCTCTCTGTTAAAATAAACCTTCCATAAAAATTATAGACTGTTCAAGTCTTTGTAAGGGGGTAAACTTACAAAATCAGCAGGGGATCAAATAATTATTTTCCCCACTGTACAGTGTATCACAAAAGTGAGTACACCCCTCACATTTCTGCAGATATTTAAGTATATCTTTTCATGGGACAACACTGACAAAATGACACTTTGACACAATGAAAAGTAGTCTGTGTGCAGCTTATATAACAGTGTAAATTTATTATTCCCTCAAAATAACTCAATATACAGCCATTAATGTCTAAACCACCGGCAACAAAAGTGAGTACACCCCTAAGAGACTACACCCCTAAATGTCCAAATTGAGCACTGCTTGTCATTTTCCCTCCAAAATGTCATGTGATTTGTTAGTGTTACTAGGTCTCAGGTGTGCATAGGGAGCAGGTGTGTTCAATTTAGTAGTACAGCTCTCACACTCTCTCATACTGGTCACTGAAAGTTCCAACATGGCACCTCATGGCAAAGAACTCTCTGAGGATCTTAAAAGACGAATTGTTGCGCTACATGAAGATGGCCAAGGCTACAAGAAGATTGCCAACACCCTGAAACTGAGCTGCAGCACAGTGGCCAAGATCATCCAGCGTTTTAAAAGAGCAGGGTCCACTCAGAACAGACCTCGCGTTGGTCGTCCAAAGAAGCTGAGTGCACGTGCTCAGCGTCACATCCAACTGCTGTCTTTGAAAGATAGGCGCAGGAGTGCTGTCAGCATTGCTGCAGAGATTGAAAAGGCGGGGGGTCAGCCTGTCAGTGCTCAGACCATACGCCGCACACTACATCAAATTGGTCTGCATGGCTGTCACCCCAGAAGGAAGCCTCTTCTGAAGTCTCTACACAAGAAAGCCCGCAAACAGTTTGCTGAAGACATGTCAACAAAGGACATGGATTACTGGAACCATGTCCTATGGTCTGATGAGACCAAGATTAATTTGTTTGGTTCAGATGGTCTCAAGCATGTGTGGCGGCAATCAGGTGAGGAGTACAAAGATAAGTGTGTCATGCCTACAGTCAAGCATGGTGGTGGGAATGCCATGGTCTGGGGCTGCATGAGTGCAGCAGGTGTTGGGGAGTTACATTTCATTGAGGGACACATGAACTCCAATATGTACTGTGAAATACTGAAGCAGAGCATGATCCCCTCCCTCCGGAAACTGGGTCGCAGGGCAGTGTTCCAGCATGATAATGACCCCAAACACACCTCTAAGACGACCACTGCTTTATTGAAGAGGCTGAGGGTAAAGGTGATGGACTGGCCAAGCATGTCTCCAGACCTAAACCCAATAGAACATCTTTGGGGCATCCTCAAGCGGAAGGTGGAGGAGCGCAAAGTCTCGAATATCCGCCAGCTCTGTGATGTCGTCATGGAGGAGTGGAAAAGCATTCCAGTGGCAACCTGTGAAGCTCTGGTAAACTCCATGCCCAGGAGAGTTAAGGCAGTTCTGGGAAATAATGGTGGCCACACAAAATATTGACACTTCAGGAACTTTCACTAAGGGGTGTACTCACTTTTGTTGCCGGTGGTTTAGACATTAATGGCTGTATATTGAGTTATTTTGAGGGAAGAATAAATTTACACTGTTATATAAGCTGCACACAGACTACTTTTCATTGTGTCAAAGTGTCATTTTGTCAGTGTTGTCCCATGAAAAGATATACTTAAATATCTGCAGAAATGTGAGGGGTGTACTCACTTTTGTGATACACTGTATATACTGTATAATTGGCACACGTAACTAATGTTAACGCACGCTGATGCTAGGGACTCTTGTTGTTCACGAGTCATTTTTTTGTCATGAGTCGAGTCCGAGTCGTTTGAAACGAGTCCGAGTCTAGTCTGAAGTCGCTGTGTGTGCGACTTTCATGCGATTCGGACTCGAGTCCCCATCTCTGCCTGATACACACTCCCTCCGATGTGTCCACCAATCCGTTCTCTATCTCCCATACTTTGGTGGATTTGCGCAAGCTCGGCTTCACGTACAGAGAGCCACGCCCTGATCTCTGTGCTCCTCCACCTCCTGTACAGGCACCCTGGGCAACCAAGGTCCTCACACAGCATTGATAACCCCACCCTTTAATCCGGTATTTCCCACCCAGCAGACTGGAGGCCAAATTTGTATCTGCTGGAGGGCACCCAGGCGAGATCCGAACCCAGGAGCTCAGAATCTCGGCGCAGGTGTGCTAGTGGATTATCCCTGCTTCTTACTTCATGCCAGCCTGACCTTCTGCAGATGATTCTATCCCAAAATAGCAACAAACAAAACCCGACACTAGCAATACTGCCACTTAAACATCTGCTTGGATCACGTTCCTGTGGGATTATACCAGACAGCTACTAGCGTAATGACTAGCTGACCCGCTACAGGGCTAATTGTCATAAAACGTTGCTTCACATCAATCTGGCCACCAACAACATGGGAAGCCGGTCACACAGCTGGTTGAACATCGACGTTTTCTGCACTCGAGTTCTTCTGCATTTTTTGACTGACCGGCAAACACAAGCAATAAACAAAGACTCGTGCTAGCGAGGCGTCATTTTAGAGTTATAAAGATGTTGATCAAGATCTATTTTCTTTGATAACTCAGTGCACCCTGACCTCCTCCATCTGCCTCTGGTTCATGTTGGGCGAACATCTGCTTGGTGTTCTTCCTTAGACTCCACCGTCTGCAGCGTCTGCATTTTAGACTTGTTTGGAACGGCTGCAGGTGCTACACCTACAAAACATGCTACCAGCCATACCAGCAGCCAAGTCCTTAAATTGCGATTTTCCCAGCAAGCCAACCTGGTCTTTAGCAGGTTCAGTTACCTTACAATAGCCACCATCCAACAATCAGCATCACCCTGCATTCACCAGTTCCGAAAATCCAGTGGGTCTTTCTGTTTCATGCCAACCTAATCTGGTTGGAAGTTCAGGAAAGGCTTTATTGTCTTTTCAGCAATATACGGGTCGCCTCCGACTATCAAGTACCCCATCCAACCTGGCTGTTCTGCATAAAGAGTGCCTTGCTATGCCTTCTGGGAGTCGCCCACCCCTCACGTGGGCACCTCAACCAGATAGCAAAGGAGCGCGAATGAAACCGTGTCGACCCTCTCCCTAAGGCACAGCCAGTTGTGCCTGCCGGATGCCTGGCCATCTCGACCTCTCGACTGTGCATTTTCGGGCTAGTATATTCGCCCCATGCGCCACCTCAGATGCCAGTTTGTGTCAGGGCTAGTAATCAGGAGGTTGCTGGTTCAAGCTCCACCAAGCCCCCTAACCCCCAATTGCTAAAAAAACACAAGATACACAATATACACATTAATTCAGTCATTCATTTTCTTTTCTACCACTGCTTTATCATATTTAGGGGCGCAAGGGGGGGGGGCAATTCACTGGGCGAAAGGTAGGAGACACCCCGGACAGGTCGCCAGTCCATCACAGGGCAAACACACACACTCACACTCATACCTGGGGACAATTTTGTCTTTGGACTGTGGAAGGAACCCGGACCGCTCCACCTGGGAATCGAAACCAACATGAATACAGAAGCCCCGAAGAGTTTCGACCCCCCAAAGTCTGTGCTACTGTAAGTAGGTGCTCAGCAGGAATATTGGTGGTGTCTGAGGGAGAAAGGGGGGTGTATAGGAAGGGTTCCTCCACATTGCTGCTGAAAGAGCGACTCCTGCAGTCTGGGTGAGGTGCCAGCACGAGTAGTGAAGCATGTAGATATACGTATATATATATATATATATATATAGTAGATAGATTGACAGATTGACTGATTGATTGACAGACAGACAAATAGGTAGACGATAGATAGAAAGACAGACTGACATAGATAGATTGACTGATTAATTGATAGACAGACAGACAGATATACAATAGATAGACAGACAAACAAACAGACAGAGACAGACAGACAGACAGACAGACAGATAGATAGACAGACAGATATACGATAGATAGATAGATAGATAGATAGATAGATAGATAGATAGATAGATAGATAGATAGATAGATAGATAGATAGATAGATAGACGACAGATACAGTAGACAGACAGACAGACAGACAGATAGATAGACAGACAGATAGGCAGAAAGGCAGACAGACAGACAGACAGATGTAGAGCCTTAGGCTTTATGGTCACCAAGACGATATGGGTGTGTGATATGGGTGTGTCTGAGAACCTAGTGAGCCGCCCTGCTGCCTCAGTAGAGAGGATTCTAATAACACATGGAACTCATATTGACGCTCCCTCGTTATTCAGTCAGATCATCACTCAGAATTAAGGCGCCTCAGTAGGAGCATTTTAGAGGATCTAAGAATTTAGACACGTTCTCTTCTCGGGAGTCTGTGTAGAGAGATCACACAGACGCTACGGACAGCTGAAAAATCTGTGTTCCTCGAGTGCCCCAGCGAGGCTTTCATGTTACTGAGGCCGCGCCCGTTTAGCGCGGCGCCTGCGTACGGCGTTTGGTTGCCGGGGAACAGACGCAGCTCGATAAATAAGTCGTTTAGCATTCATGAACGCTTCGAGTGACGGCTGACATTTACAACACGAGTCAAAGAGGAAAACCTTAATATACACGATACGGTCAGAAGTATTGGGACGCCCCTTCTGATGATTGAATTCATGTGTTTCAGGCACAACAGTTGCTGATCGATTACAGAAAGGAAATGAGATGTTTCCAGCTTTGCAGCAACAGTTTTGGGAAGGTCCTGTCCTGTGCACAGCGGTATGACTGTGCACTCAGAAGCTGAACTAGCACAAATTCCCATACACAGCCTCGTGAGAAGCTCCTCAGAAGAGCGGCTGATGTTCCAGCTGTATGCTGTAATTATTCGAGATGAAGCAGACGCATCACATCAGTGCCTCTCGGAACCTGCCTGGGATTTAACGGGTACTGAGTGTTTTTCCACTGGTTTATTCCCAGTAGAACAGACTGGCGCTTACGTTCTGCTCCGCGGAACGCCCACATGCGCCCGTCTCTCAGCGTGATGCAGAAACGACGGAGTGGAACAACACTCGTCCCACAGGAGCGCGGGATCTCACCAAATTCTGGATTAGGAGCTGTAGAGCATGTGGCCGAAAGTATTTGGACGCCTGTTGGACATCAACATACAGCTAGAACAACAGCCGCTCTTCTGAGAAGCTTCTCATGAGACTTTGAAGTGTGTGTGCGTGTGTGTGTGTGTGTGTGTGTGTGTGTGTGTGTATGGGAATTTGTGCCTATTTAGTCAGTATGGCTCGGTACTTTTAGTGGTGACTTACTGTGACAGTTACAGTATAAGCAATTGAGGGTTAAGGGCCTTGCTCAAGGGCCCAACAGTGGCAACCTGGCAGTGGTGGGGCTTGAACCAGCGACCTTCTGATTACTATTCCAGTATCTTAACCACTAGGCTACCTGCCTACGGGTTGGTCCAGAAAGCCTCAGCCCTCAGATCTAATGTTCAATGCTTCAATGTTTTTATTCATCCATCCATCATCACCCATCCATCATCCATCTACTCATCCATCCATCATCCATCTACTCATCCATCCATCACCCATCCTTCATCCATCTACTCATCCATCCATCATCCATCTACTCATCCATCTACTCATCCATCCATCATCCATCTACTCATCCATCCATCATCCATCCATCATCCATCTACTCATCCATCCATCATCCATCTACTCATCCATCCATCATCCATCTACTCATCCATCCATCATCCATCCATCATTCATCTACTCATCCATCCATCATCCATCTACTCATCCATCCATCATCCATCCATCATCCATCTACTCATCCATCCATCATCCATCCATCATCCATCTACTCATCCATCCATCATCCATCTACTCATCCATCCATCATCCATCTACTCATCCATCCATCATCCATCATCCATCTACTCATCCATCCATCATCCATCTACTCATCCATCCATCATCCATCTACTCATCCATCATCCATCTACTCATCCATCCATCATCCATCCATCATCCATCAACTCATCATCAGTTTATTCATTAATTTATCGATTCGGCCCCTTTCAGAACTTTTCAGGACCTTTCAGCTGCTTTCACAACCTTTCAGAACCTTTCAGCCCCGTTCAGAACCTTTCACCTCCTTTCAGAACCTTTTCACTCCCACTTCTGCTTTTTCTTTATATTCCTGATCTCTCTCTCTCACACACACACACACACACACACACACACGTTCATCTGTACGTCCTGTTAGAGAACACAGAGACACACTAGAAAGCACCACTCCCCTGACAGACGGAGCTGGACTGCATTAGTTTGGTTTGTGAGACTGAATACAGACACGGGGTGATACAGGGTGTAAAGTCACGTCATTCAGCATCGGTGTGTGTGTGTGTGTGTGTGTGGAGACAGGAGCAGGTACAATGTGTGTGTGTGTGTGTGTGTGTGTGTGTGTGTGTGTGTGTGTGTGTGTGGAGACAGGAGCAGGTACAATGTGTGTGTGTGTGTGTGTGTGTGTGTGTATCGATTGACTGTCATTGTGCGCTTCTGTGGTCGTGTCACCAATTTCCACTTGAGACGGGCGATAAAAAGAAGTGTGAGTCGATAGACCTGATATCCTGCGGCTCTGACACACACACACACACACACACACACACACACACACACACTCACTCACTCACACACTCCCACACACACTCACTCACACACTCTCACACACACACACACACACTCACAAACACACACACACACCACTTCCTGTGCTTAAATCCACATCAGATTCCACTTTAAACTTTGTACCTGCACGTATAAACACAAATATCTCAGTTCTTTTCTTTTTCATGTCTTACCACCACCGCATCCTGGTCAGGGCCACAGTGGGTCCTGTTTCCCCAGAATCACTAAGTACAATGCTGTAACCATCATGGGGCCTCAGCCATAAGACATGATCAATGACCATGTAGACACTGGAAAGGCAGACAGCACCGGTAGGGGATTCGAACCCTGGAACCCAGAGTTCGTGGCCTAGCGCCACAGACCCCTAAAAGGAGGATATCAGATCCCTAATAGGAGGGCATTGATTGATTGATTGATTGATTGATTGAGTACTTTATTAATCCCCGAAGGGAAATTATGGTGTCGCAGCAGCAATAACAATTATGACAAAAAACATCACACAGTGACATTACAATGAGGTAAATAAAGAATCAAAAAATTAGTACAAATATACAAGGGCATCAGACCCCTAAAAGGAGGATATCAGATCCCTAAAAGGAGGGCATCAGACCCCTAAAAGGAGGATATCAGATCCCTAAAAGGAGGGCGTCAGACCCCTAAAGGGAGAATATCAGATCCCTAAAAGGAGAATATCAGATCCCTAAAAGGAGGGCATCAGACCCCTAAAAGGAGGATATCAGATCCCTAAAAGGAGGGCATCAGACCCCTAAAAGGAGAATATCAGATCCCTAAAAGGAGGGCATCAGACCCCTAAAAGGAGGATATCAGATCCCTAAAAGGAGGGCGTCAGACCCCTAAAGGGAGAATATCAGATCCCTAAAAGGAGAATATCAGATCCCTAAAGGGAGAATATCAGATCCCTAAAAGGAGAATATCAGATCCCTAAAGGGAGAATATCAGATCCCTAAAGGGAGAATATCAGATCCCTAAAAGGAGAATATCAGATCCCTAAAGGGAGAATATCAGATCCCTAAAAGGAGAATATCAGATCCCTAAAGGGAGAATATCAGATCCCTAAAAGGAGAATATCAGATCCCTAAAGGGAGAATATCAGATCCCTAAAAGGAGAATATCAGATCCCTAAAGGGAGAATATCAGATCCCTAAAAGGAGAATATCAGATCCCTAAAGGGAGAATATCAGATCCCTAAAAGGAGAATATCAGATCCCTAAAGGGAGAATATCAGATCCCTAAAGGGAGAATATCAGATCCCTAAAAGGGGAATATCAGATCCCTAAAAGGGGAATATCAGATCCCTAAAAGGAGGGCGTCAGACCCCTAAAAGGAGGATATCAGATCCCTAAAAGGAGGATATCAGATCCCTAAAAAGAAGGGCATCAGATCCCTAAAAGAGGAGCGTCAGACCCCTAAAAGAAGGGCGTCAGACCCCTAAAAGGAAGATATTAATGAGCATTTCAGAGCCGGACGCTCCACAGTAAAGTGGTTGGACGTCCTCACGGAAAGTGGCGACATTAAACCAATCAAATACGAGTCGTTTGTTTTGAGGTGTTGGTAAGTATGATCGTTACGAGCGTCCGGTTCACTTCTAATGGAGGACGAATACGAGTCCGTCCAGGCATCACACCGGAGTGTGGACAGCGGAGGAAAACCGGTCTGTCCGTCCTAAAACCGGACATACGGACATAATAATCAGAGACAAAGAGAAACAGACAAACAAACATGAAGACAAGAAACTAGAATAATTCTAATCATTCTACAGCTAACTGTAGCAGGACAGACGCTCATTTATTATCATTTACTGTGTTTTACATGAGTACAGCGATCATTTTACCACAGACGGCTGAACACGTCCTTTTAATTCAGATTCAAACCCGGTACAGACAGATAAGTGCTGCCACCTGCTGGATCACATCTCAAACTACACAACACAAAGCGTCTCAACACCAGCGAGCTCTCTACCAGGGGTGTCCAGACTTTTCTTGAGCATACAGACACGCGGCCACAGAGCCTTTATTAATAAACAAATAAAAATATAATAATAGGAGCTCCACTCACTCAATCCTAACAGGGAGATTATTATACTGCTTTAAATTAAACATACCCACTTCCCTCTGAACATTTTCATTCCCAGCGCGGCTGAAATCTTCTGCGTTCGGCGTCTAGTCTCCATCTTTCTGGAGCCGCTGCGTTTATCCAGAAACTGGGGAACGTTAATGTAGGCGTGACGTTAATGTTTTGGCTCGGGGGAAAGAAGACGGGGAGAGTTTTAGATCTGTTGTATGTGAGAGCGCCACCCAGAGTTCAAACAGTGCAGGCATTTTTTTTTTAAACGCTGCTTAAAAGTGGGTTTTTTCATTTTATTTCTAAAAATACCACGAGCCGTTTAAAAAAAAACTTTAACAGGATGCAAATGACCTGAGGGTTGTAGTTTGGACATACCTGCCCTACACAGATCTACGAGCTTCTGAGAAGAGGGCGTGTCTAAATCCTTAGACCCCTTAAAATGCTCCTACTAAGGCGCCTTAATTGTGAGTGATGATCTGACTGAATGACGATGGAGCGTCCACATAGTGCACTTCACAGGAACAACTGCGGTGAATGGAACGCTCCTACAGAATCGGTGCTAATGATTGTAAGAACCGCTTTCTGAACCAGTCAGAGCTTCTGATTGTAATTGTTAGTAAGAAATGCTGTTATTTGCATTTATTCAGTTTGCGTCACACAGATGACGTGGTAATGAAACGCTCGATCGGCTTTCTAACGACTTCCTGTTTTACTTCACAACCGGGAAAAGTTTGGAGGTTTTTAATTATAAGCACATTTACAAAATAACGGATTCTATTCATCTACATTTACATTTTCAGCATTTAGCGGACGCTCTTATCCAGAGCGACTTACAGAAGTGCATCCAAAGTGAACATTTCATTTCTCAAGTTTAGGTAAACAACAGTCGAAGAACACAAATCTGCTAAAACCTGTTAGAACCAAAGTGCCTTTTTTTTTTGTTTGTTTTTTGTTTTGTTTTTTTTGGAAATGGAAAAGGATGGAACAAGATGTTAGTAAATAAGTACAAGTCAGCTTAAGTGCTTAGTAAAGAGGTGATGAAGGTTTTTAATCGCTTTTTAAAGACAGCAAGAGACTCAGATGTTCGGACAGACAGAGGAAGTTCATTCCACCACTTGGGCGCTAGAACAGAGAAGAGCCTTGATGCTTGTCTTCCTTTAGTCCTGGATGGAGGCTCAAGTCGAGCGAGACTAGTGGCTCGGAGGTTGCGTGGTACAGAGCGGGGTTTGATTAGGCCACGAAGGTAGCTTGGGGCTGGTCCATTTTTGGCTTTGTAGGCGAGCGTCAGTGTTTTAAACTGAATGCATGCAGCTACAGGAAGCCAGTGAAGAGAACGTAGCAGTGGGGTGATGTGGCAGTGTTTGGGTTGGTTAAAAACAAGACGGGCAGCTGCATTTTGAATGAGCTGCAAGGGTTTAATAGTGGACATGGGAGCTCCTGCCAGAAGGGAGTTGCAGTAGTCCAACCGTGAGATTACAAGTGATTGGACCAGAATCTGGGTAGCTTCTCTGGAGAGAAATGGACGAATCTTCCTGATGTTGTAGAGGAGGAACCGGCACGATCTTGTCATGTGGGCTATGTAAGGAGAGAAGGTCAGCTGGTTATCCAGGACAACACCAAGACTTCTTACCTTATCAGATGGTCTGATCTGGGAGTCATCCAGAGAAATGACTAGGTCCTGGGTTGGAGACTGATCTCCAGATTCTGGATTCTATTCCTAATGGGACACACGCTTATAAATGTTATAGCATCTGGAAGAACAGAAGCTAAGGTAAGCAGCGGTTCTGATTTTTTTTGCTGTGTTTTGGATTTTGGCCGCTGTGCCGTGATTTATCGAGTGCTTTTGTTCTGTAATGAAAACAAAACGTATCAGTTGAAGCTTTTAACTGGAACCTTCTTGTTACAGAAATTACATTCATTTACACAATGAGGAGGAAAGTAAAGACACGAAGTAAAACGGCTAAATACACTCGCTAATCTGTTGTTTTTATCTCAACTTACAGATTATTTCTTTATTTCTACACTACATTTATAATATATGTTTTGTGTTTATTATATTGACTCGTGACTTGACTCGAACTCTAGTCTAAAGACTCGTGAATTGACTCGGACTCTAGTCTAAAGACTCGTGACTCGACTCGGACTCTAGCCTAAAGACTCGTGACTTGACTCGGACTCCAGCCTAAAGACTCGTGACTTGACTCTGACTCTAGTCTAAAGACTCGTGACTTGACACGGACTCTAGTCTAAAGACTCGTGACTCGACTCGGACTCTAGCCTAAAGACTCGTGACTTGACTCGGACTCCAGCCTAAAGACTCGTGACTTGACTCTGACTCTAGTCTAAAGACACGTGACTCGACTCGGACTCTAGCCTTAAGACTCGTGACTCGACTCAGACTCCAGTCTAAAGACTCGTAACTCAACTTGGACTCTAGCCTAAGACTCGTGACTCGACTCAGACTCTAGCCTTAAGACTCGTGACTCGACTCAGACTCTAGCCTAAAGACTCGTGACTCGACCCTGACTCTAGTCTAAAGACTCGTAACTTGACTTGGACTCTAGCCTAAGGACTCGTGACTTGACTCGGACTCTAGCCTCAAGACTCGTGACTCGACTCGGACTCTAGTCTAAAGACTCGTAACTCGACTTGGACTCTAGCCCAAAGACTCGTGACTCGACTCGGACTTTAGCCTAAAGACTCGTGACTCGACTCTGACTCTAGTCTAAAGACTCGTGACTTGACTCGGACTCGTATTTTGTGAACATCTCTGTGTGATCGTAATCTGGACTCAGAGTGGGTCTGACATGATGGTATTATTTATAACTTTACTTCACACATTCTCTTAAACCTGGGCTCTGTAACACGGCTCAGACGCTGAAGGAGGTCGGTGTTGAGTCGCATTAACACTCACTCACTTCTGCACTGCCTTTTTTTATTATATTTAATATTTCAGACCTGTGGAATAAACAATTGGACTCCAGTCTGTAATTGTACCACAACAACGTGTTCCTACATGCTGGTGACGTGCTGCTGGAATCTGAATGAGCAGATCTGTTTACTGTAGGGATTTACAAAGCTTCGCTCAATGGAGAGATGGTGCATGCTGGGTAATCCCGCTCTCTATTCTATATCTCTTCAGTACAGCCGGGCAGAAACATCCTGTCCTTGTACCGCGGTATGACACTGAAACGCTTCTCCGTCTTCTCAGGGTTCAGAGGAACGCACCCAGCCTTTCATCATCCTGTCTTTTATCTGCCCACATAGAGATGATGAAGATGAGCATGTGCTTCAGCCTCACAGCACGGTACCATCCTACAGGAAGAGCTACCCTCATTTCTACTTATGATAAAAGCAAATAAATAAAAATATAATAATAAATCACTCAAACAAGTGTGTGTGTGTGTGTGTGTGTGTGTGTGTGTGTGTGTGTGTCGACTCAGACAAAGCTGCAAAAGTTGGTGTGTAAAGTAAGTGAGAAGACACAGAGGTCGGTGGGTAAATGGATGAAACAGAATGATAGACAGATAAGGAGATAAACTGGTAGACAGATGAGGAGACAGACTGGTAAAAAAAGGTCGGGCTAATAGACAGGTAAAAAGATAGATTTGGTAGACAGTCAAAGAGACAGACTGGTGTACAGATGAGGAGACAGGCTAGCAGACAGGTGAAAGGGCAGACTGGTAGACAAATGAAAGGGGTAAAGAAGACAGGCTGGTAAAGAGATAGGCTGATAAACAGGCGAGGAGACAGACTGGTAGACAGGTGAGGAGACAGGCTGGTAAAGAGATAGGCTGGTAGACAGGTGAGGAGACAAATAAGGAGACAGACTGGTAGACAGGTAAAAAGACTTGTGGACAAGTAAGAAGACAGACTGGTAGACAGATGAGAAGACAGACTGGTAGACAGGTAAGGAGACAGGTAAGGAGATAGACTGGAAGACAGGTGAAGAGAGACTGGTAGACAAGTGAGGAGACAGCCTGGTAAAGAGACAGGCTAGTAGACAGATGATGAAACAGACCGATAGACAGGTAGGGAGACATAAATGGCTAAAGAAACAAAAAAGACACATTTTGGTAGGACAGGTATGAAGACTTACAGGATAGACAGAAAACAGAAAGACAGGACAAGTAAAGGAAAAACACAAAACAAGAAGAACCAAACAAAGAGGTGAGACAGGTGAAGAAACAAAGAGGTGAGACAGAGACAGGTAAAGCATTCCTACCTTGATGGGAGAGTTTTTGTAGGACGTTCCTCAGATGTTGTTGTGCTGCTGGAGACGTTCCATACGAGTAAACATTAGCAGTAACACGCTGACAGCGACCAAACAGCCCGTCTGCAACATAAACATAAACACACACACAC
This sequence comes from Trichomycterus rosablanca, assembly GCF_030014385.1. Taxonomy (NCBI): domain Eukaryota; kingdom Metazoa; phylum Chordata; class Actinopteri; order Siluriformes; family Trichomycteridae; genus Trichomycterus; species Trichomycterus rosablanca. Next base: position 52,622,148 of record NC_085991.1, on the reverse strand, counting down.
ACACACATTTAATACGTTTATTTTACAAGAGACACATAAAAACGTTCAGGTTGAACAGGTAGAAAGACGTCCAGGTTGGACAGATAGACAGGTAGAAAGACGTCCAGTCAGACAGATAGTCAGACAGATAGTCAGACAGAAAGACATCCAGGTAAGACAGATAGTCAGACAGGTAGAAAGACGTCCAGGTCGGACAGATAGACACAAAGACGTCCAGGTCAGACAGATAGTCAGACAGAAACACGTCCAGGTTGGACAGATAGTCAGACAGGTAGAAAGACGTCCAGGTCAAACAGATAGTCAGACAGGTAGAAAGACGTCCAGGTCGGACAGATAGTCAGACAGGTAGAAAGACGTCCAGGTCGGACAGATAGTCAGACAGGTAGAAAGACGTCCAGGTCGGACAGATAGACACAAAGACGTCCAGGTCAGACAGATAGTCAGACAGAAACACGTCCAGGTTGGACAGATAGTCAGACAGGTAGAAAGACGTCCAGGTCAAACAGATAGTCAGACAGGTAGAAAGACGTCCAGGTCGGACAGATAGTCAGACAGGTAGAAAGACGTCCAGGTCGGACAGATAGTCAGACAGGTAGAAAGACGTCTAGGTCGGACAGATAGTCAGACAGGTAGAAAGACGTCTAGGTCGGACAGATAGTAAGACAGGTAGAAAGACGTCTAGGTTGGACAGATAGTCAGACAGGTGGAAAGACATCTAGGTCGGACAGATAGTCAGACAGGTGGAAAGACATCTAGGTCGGACAGATAGTCAGACAGGTAGAAAGACGTCTAGGTCGGACAGATAGTCAGACAGGTAGAAAGACGTCTAGGTTGGACAGATAGTCAGACAGGTGGAAAGACGTCCAGGTCGGACAGATAGACAGACAGGTAGAAAGACGTCTATGTTGGACAGATAGTCAGAGAAATAGAAAGACGTCCAGGTCAGACAGATAGTCAGACAGGTAGAAAGACGTCTAGGTCGGACAGATAGTCAGACAGGTAGAAAGACGTCTAGGTCGGACAGATAGTCAGACAGGTAGAAAGACGTCTAGGTCGGACAGATAGTCAGACAGGTAGAAAGACGTCTATGTTGGACAGATAGTCAGACAAATAGAAAGACGTCCAGGTCAGACAGATAGTCAGACAGGTAGAAAGACGTCTAGGTCGGACAGATAGTCAGACAGGTAGAAAGATGTCCAGGTCAGACAGACAGTCAGACGGACAGAAAGACGTCCAGGTCAGACAGATAGTCAGACAGGTAGAAAGACGTCCAGGTCAGACAGATAGTCAGACAGGTAGAAAGACGTCCAGGTCAGACAGATAGTCAGACAGGTAGAAAGACGTCCAGGTCAGACAGGTAGACAGACAGGTAGAAAGACGTCCAGGTCAGACAGACAGTCAGACAGGTAGAAAGACGTCCAGGTCAGACAGGTAGAAAAATGTCCCGGTTGGACAGGTAGAAATACGAGTGTCCACATACTTTTGACCGTATAGTGTTAATACAAGGCCACACACACACACACACACACACACACACACACACACACACCTCATATCTTGAGAAGCTTTTAGATAAACGTTCAGGTCATCAGCACGCCGTCCCGCCGTATCTGTCCCCGTCCTTATCGTCCCATCGCCACGGACACGCCGGCTCCCGATAAGCTGTTGCCAGGCAACCCAAAGCCACGAGCGTAGCGGCTTCATAATTCACGGCTTATCGGGATGAAAGCAGGGCATTGTGGGTAACACCGCTGTCCTCGACGGGAAAACAGAGGGACGTCTGAGCCCATTTTGTCATCGATAAATCATAGAATTTTGTTGGCGTCTTAAGTTCCTTGGCTTCTTTACTTTCGCTCTGGAATAGCTGCCATGTCATTCTGATCAGGGTCCCGGTGGGTGCGCAGCCTGCCTGTCACCCAAAGCACTTAAACACCGTTGTCAAAGCAACACATGCTCACTAATCAGAACAGCCAGTCCACCTTAAGTGAAGCTTATATCCAAAGCGACCTATTGTTTGGGGCGCTGGTTCGGTGGGTAGCACTGTCGCCTCACAGCAAGAAGGTCATGGGTTCGATTCCCAGGTGGAGCGGTCCGGGTCCCTTCTGTGTGGAGTTTGCATGTTCTCCCCGTGTCTGTGTGGGTTTCCTCCCACAGTACAAAGACACGCAGTCAGGACTGGAGATACTAAAGTGTGTGTGTGTGTGTGTGTGTGTGTGTGTGTGTGTGTGTGTGTGTGTCATGCCAACCTGTTCGGAGTGTTTCCTACCTTCCACCCAGTGACCCACCACGACCCTGACCAGGATAAAGCTCTGGTTAAACAGACAAGAAATAGCCAAACCTACAACTGTGACTGATAAAGGTGCACACTATAGATAGCTCAAGGGCCCAACAGTGACAACTCACAGTGGTGGGGCTTGAACCAACAGCCTTCCGATTAACACTCCGCTCTAAGATACACCGATCAGCCATAACATTAAAACCACCTCCTTGTTTCTACACTCACTGTCCATGTTATCAGCTCCACTTACCACATAGAAGCACTTTGTAGTTCTACAATTACTGACTGTAGTCCATCTGTTTCTCTACATGCTTTGTTACCCCCTTTCACCCTGTTCTTCAATGGTCAGGACCCCCACAGGACCACCACAGAGCAGGTATTATTTAGGTGGTGGATGATTCTCAGCACTGCAGTGACACTGACATGGTGGTGGTGTGTTAGTGTGTGTTGTGCTGGTATGAGTGGATCAGATACAGCAGCGCTGCTGGAGTTTTAAAACACCTCACTGTCACTGCTGGACTGAGAATCGTCCACCAACCAAAAATATCCAGCCAACAGCGCCCCGTGGGCAGCGTCCTGTGACCACTGATGAAGGTCTAGGAGATGACCGACTCAAACAGCAGCAATAGATGAGCGATCGTCTCTGACTTTACATCTACAAGGTGGACCGACTAGGTAGGAGTGTCTAATAGAGTGGACAGTGAGTGGACACGGTGTTTAAAAACTCCAGCAGCACTGCTGTGTCTGATCCACTCATACCAGCACAACACACACTAACACACCAGCACCATGTCAGTGTCACTGCAGTACTGAGAATCATCCACCACCTAAATAATACCTGCTCTGTGGTGGTCCTGTGGGTGGTCTACAAAGCATGTAGAGAAACAGATGGACTACAGTCAGTAATTGTAGAACTACAAAGTGCTTCTATATGGTAAGTGGAGCTGATAAAATGGACAGTGAGTGTAGAAACAAGGAGGTGGTTTTAATGTTATGGATGATCGGTGTATACTGTGGAGCGTTTTAATGAGAATCATGAAGACACGGAGACCAAACACCACGAGTGTGACATCACCCACCACCCACCACCCACCACCCACCGTCTCCATAGCAACCTCATCCGCCTCTTTGTGCTTTTGTTGTCGTTTTTGCAGGAAGTCTGTAGGAACAATCCCGCCGTAATTACAGTTTAAATATAGACGAGGCCGCGCTCGCCTCTTCCCGTTAGCATGAATGTGAACAGAGCCGGCGGCGGCAGAGCAAACGCGTCGGTGGGAAAATCTGTCAAGAGATGTGAATAATGATCCGCCATTACACACACACACACACACACACGTCGTCTCAGTCTGAGTGTCAGTCAGACTATAATGATCCTGTTATTGAACAAGCTGCATCTGTAATTACACCGTCTGAAGATATTATGAGCCGTTTTACCTTCTATACGTTTCACAGAGACAAGAGACACGAGACGGACAAGTACACACGACACAAACAAGTAGACAGGTAATAAGATGGACGTGGATGAGAAAGGTAAGACAGGTAAAGACACAGACAGGTAAAAAAGACAGACTGAAAGTCAGAACCTTGAAAAAGGCTGTGAGAGAGACGGGTAAAGGAACGGACAAGTCAGGTAATCCAAGGAAACGTAAATGAGTGAAAAGGACTGGTATAGAACTAGTAAAATGGTTCAATAACCGACCAGTAGACGGGTAACATGGATAGATGAATAATAAGACAGATCGTGAGACGGGTAAGGAGACAAATTATAAGACGTACAAAAAGAGACATGTAAGAAGACGGACCAGTCCAGGTATTAAAAGACAGACAGGTTAAAAGACAGGCGGGTAGAAAAGTACCAAGACAGACCATGAGACAGGTAAAGAGACAAATCAAGAGACATGTAAAAGGATAGACATGTATAAAGACAGACGGAAAGACAGGTGAAGAGAGTGGCGGGTTGACAAATTAGACAGACCGTGATACAGACATTAATTAGGAAACATGTAAAAAGACAGACAGGTATTGTGACAGACTGGAAGATAGGTGAAGAGACAGGCGAGTAGACAGATAATAAGACAGACCATGAGACAAGTAAAGTGACACGTTAAAAAAACAGTATAGACAGAATGAAAGACAGAATGAAAGACAGAATGAAAGACAGAATGAAAGACAGAATGAAAGACAGAATGAAAGACAGAATGAAAGACAGAATGAAAGACAGAATAAAAGACAGGTGTAGAGACAGAATTAAAGACAGAATGAAAGACAGGTAGAAAGACAGAATGAAAGACAGGTAGAGAGAAAGAATGAAGGACAGGTAGAAAGACAGAATGAAGGACAAGACTGATGACTGGGCTTGCCAAAAACTGTATCAGTCAAGAGACAAAATAAAAGACAGGTAGAGAGACAAAATGAAAGACAGGTAGAGAGACAGAATAAAAGACAGGTAGAGATACAGAATAAAAGACAGGTAGAGAGACAGAATGAAAGACAGGTAGAGAGAAAGAATGAGACAGAATGAAAGACAGGTAGAGAGACAGAATGAGACAGAATGAAAGACAGGTAGAGATGCAGAATGAGACAGAATGAAAGACAGATAGAGAGACAGAATAAAAGACAGGTAGAGATACAGAATGAAAGACAGGTAGAGAGACAGAATGAGACAGAATGAAAGACAGGTAGAAAGACAGAATGAGACAGAATGAAAGACAGGTAGAGATACAGAATGAGACAGAATGAAAGACCGGTAGAGAGACAGAATGAGACAGAATGAAAGACAGGTAGAGATACAGAATGAGACAGAATGAAAGACAGGTAGAGAGACAGAATGAGACAGAATGAAAGACAGGTAGAGAGACAGAATGAGACAGAATGAAAGACAGGTAGAGATTTACCTTTTTACCTTTTCAGCATTTAGCAGACGCCTTTATCCAAAGCGACTTACATTACATTACAGTTACAGTATACAGTCTGAGCAATTCAGGGTTAAGGGCCTTGCTCTAGGGCCCAACAGCAGCAACCTGGCAGTGGTGGAGCTTGAACCAGTGACCCTCTGATTACTAGTCCAGTACTTAACCACTAGGCTACAGCTTGCCGAATAGGCTACATAGGCTACACTAGGCTACACTAGGCTACAGAGTAGCCGAATAGGCTACACTAGGCTACAGAGATACAGAATAAAAGACAGGTAGAGATACAGAATGAAAGACAGGTAGAGAGACACAATGAGACAGAATGAAAGACAGGTAGAGAGACAAAATGAAAGACAGATAGAGAGACAGGTAGAGAGACAGAATGAGACAGAATGAAAGACAGGTAGAGAGACAGAATGAAAGACAGGTAGAGAGACAGAATGAAAGACAGGTAGAGAGACAGAATAAAAGACAGGTAGAGAGACAGAATGAGACAGAATGAAAGACAGGTAGAGATACAGAATGAAAGACAGGTAGAGAGACAGAATGAAAGACAGGTAGAGATACAGAATGAAAGACAGGTAGAGATAGAGAATAAAAGACAGGTAGAGAGACAGAATGAAAGACAGGTAGAGATACAGAATGAAAGACAGGTAGAGATACAGAATAAAAGACAGGTAGAGATACAGAATGAAAGACAGGTAGAGATACAGAATAAAAGACAGGTAGAGATACAGAATGAAAGACAGGTAGAGATACAGAATAAAAGACAGGTAGAGATACAGAATGAAAGACAGGTAGAGATACAGAATAAAAGACAGGTAGAGATACAGAATAAAAGACAGGTAGAGATACAGAATGAAAGACAGGTAGAGATACAGAATAAAAGACAGGTAGAGATACAGAATGAAAGACAGGTAGAGATACAGAATAAAAGACAGGTAGAGATACAGAATGAAAGACAGGTAGAGATACAGAATGAAAGACAGGTAGAGATACAGAATGAAAGACAGGTAGAGATACAGAATGAAAGACAGGTAGAGATACAGAATGAAAGACAGGTAGAGATACAGAATGAAAGACAGGTAGAGATACAGAATGAAAGACAGGTAGAGATACAGAATAAAAGACAGGTAGAGATACAGAATGAAAGACAGGTAGAGATACAGAATGAAAGACAGGTAGAGATACAGAATAAAAGACAGGTAGAGATACAGAATGAAAGACAGGTAGAGATACAGAATGAAAGACAGGTAGAGAGACAGAATGAAAGACAGGTAGAGAGACAGAATGAAAGACAGGTAGAGAGACAGAATGAAAGACAGGTAGAGATACAGAATGAAAGACAGGTAGAGATACAGAATAAAAGACAGGTAGAGATACAGAATGAAAGACAGGTAGAGATACAGAATAAAAGACAGGTAGAGATACAGAATGAAAGACAGGTAGAGATACAGAATAAAAGACAGGTAGAGATACAGAATGAAAGACAGGTAGAGATACAGAATAAAAGACAGGTAGAGATACAGAATAAAAGACAGGTAGAGAAGACAGGTAGAGATACAGAATGAAAGACAGGTAGAGATACAGAATAAAAGACAGGTAGAGATACAGAATGAAAGACAGGTAGAGATACAGAATGAAAGACAGGTAGAGATACAGAATAAAAGACAGGTAGAGATACAGAATGAAAGACAGGTAGAGATACAGAATGAAAGACAGGTAGAGAGACAGAATGAAAGACAGGTAGAGATACAGAATGAAAGACAGGTAGAGATACAGAATGAAAGACAGGTAGAGATACAGAATGAAAGACAGGTAGAGATACAGAATAAAAGACAGGTAGAGATACAGAATGAAAGACAGGTAGAGATACAGAATAAAAGACAGGTAGAGATACAGAATGAAAGACAGGTAGAGATACAGAATGAAAGACAGGTAGAGATACAGAATAAAAGACAGGTAGAGATACAGAATGAAAGACAGGTAGAGATACAGAATAAGAGACAGGTAGAGATACAGAATGAAAGACAGGTAGAGAGACAGAATGAGACAGAATGAAAGACAGGTAGAGAGACAGAATGAAAGACAGGTAGAGAGACAGAATGAAAGACAGATAGAGAGACAGAATAAAAGACAGGTAGAGAGACAGAATGAGACAGAATGAAAGACAGGTAGAGATACAGAATGAAAGACAGGTAGAGAGACAGAATGAAAGACAGGTAGAGATACAGAATGAAAGACAGGTAGAGAGACAGAATGAGACAGAATGAAAGACAGGTAGAGAGACAGAATGAAAGACAGGTAGAGATACAGAATAAAAGACAGGTAGAGATACAGAATGAAAGACAGGTAGAGAGACAGAATGAAAGACAGGTAGAGAGACAGAATGAAAGACAGGTAGAGAGACAGAATGAAAGACAGGTAGAGAGACAGAATGAAAGACAGGTAGAGAGACAGAATGAAAGACAGGTAGAGATACAGAATGAAAGACAGGTAGAGATACAGAATAAAAGACAGGTAGAGATACAGAATGAAAGGCAGGTAGAGAGACAGAATGAAAGACAGGTAGAGAGACAGAATAAAAGACAGGTAGAGAGACAGAATGAGACAGAATGAAAGACAGGTAGAGAGACAGAATGAGACAGAATGAAAGACAGGTAGAGAGACAGAATGAGACAGAATGAAAGACAGGTAGAGATACAGAATAAAAGACAGGTAGAGATACAGAATGAAAGACAGGTAGAGAGACAGAATGAGACAGAATGAAAGACAGGTAGAGAGACAGAATGAAAGACAGGTAGAGAGACAGAATGAAAGACAGGTAGAGAGACAGAATGAAAGACAGGTAGAGATACAGAATGAAAGACAGGTAGAGATACAGAATGAAAGGCAGGTAGAGAGACAGAATGAAAGACAGGTAGAGATACAGAATAAAAGACAGGTAGAGATACAGAATGAGACAGAATGAAAGACAGGTAGAGAGACAGAATAAGAGACAGGTAGAGAGACAGACAGGTAGATAGATAAGACAGACCATGAGACAAGTAAAGAGACCGGTATAGAGACAGAATGAAAGACAGAACAGGTCAGACTGGGAGACAGGTGATGACCAGGACGGGTCAAGACTCATGACTGGACTTGTCCAAGAAACTGTATCAGCCAATAATATGTGGACACTAATGAGTCTGATGAACATCCTATCCCAACACCCTGAGCATTAATACAGGGTCGCCCCTCATTTCATGGACCGTGGTGTAGTGTTCCTGTAGAAGATTTAAGATGAAGCATGACTGATGAGTTGTAGCCTAGTGGTTAAGGTACTGGACTAGTAATCGAAAGGTCGCTGGTTCAAGCCCCACCACTTCCAGGTTGCCACTGTTGGGCCCCTGAGCAAGCTTCATATCATCTATAATTCTGTCCTGTAATTATGTTACTCTCACATCTAACATGTGGAACTGCACTGTACTGCTGTGGTGTTACCAGTAGAGGGAGACGAGAGATCTCAGAACTCACTCGGTCCTCTGTGTATACAGTCTGATTTAGATACACACGGGACAGAAGTATGTGGACACCATTCTACAGACAACCTGATCGTTAACCAGGGTTGCCATCATGCTGATGAGCGTCGGGCCACTTCTGTGGTTTTGCCCTCGTGTTTATTTAAAATTGTAACTGAGCACGTGGAACAAGGACATTTAGGGTCTCTCTCTACACTCCTGAGAAGAGGGCGTGTCTAAATTCTTAGATCGCTTAAAACACTCCTACTGAGACGCCTTAATTCTGAGTGATGATCCGACTGAATAACAAGGGAGCGTCAATCACAGGCAATCCCAGCATTCAGTGCGGTACGACTTGTATCACCAAAAATGACAAACGTGGCGGACGAATGAAAGTCAGAGCAACCAACAGAGTTCCTTTTAAATGTAAATAAATTCTCATTGATGTTTAATCTGTATAAAGGTGTGATGATACGAGTGTCGTTTTGAACGGCCTGAGGCTAACTGTGTTAGCTTAGTAAGCTAAAACTGCAGTGACGTTCCAGTGTCCACGTTCTTTTGGCCATACTGTGAACTATTCCCACTAATAATAATAAATACCCTACTTATATAAGTACTCATACTACAATACTGTATACTATATACTGTATACTTATAAGTACTACTACATAGAAGCACTTTGTAGTTCTACAATTACTGACTGTAGTCCATCTGTTTCTCTACATGCTTTGTTACCCCCTTTCATGCTGTTCTTCAATGGTCAGGACCCCCACAGGACCACCACAGAGCAGGTATTATTTAGGTGGTGGATCATTCTCAGCACTGCAGTGACACTGACATGGTGGTGGTGGTGTGTTAGTGTGTGTTGTGCTGGTATGAGCTGATGGTGTTTTTAAACAACTTACTGTCACTGCTGGACTGCGAATAGTCCACCAACCAAAAATATCCAGCCAAAAGCACCCCGTGGGCAGCGTCCTGTGACCACTGATGAAGGTCTTGAAGATGACCGACTCAAACAGCAGCAATAGATGAGTGATCGTCTCTGACTTTACATCTACAAGGTGGACCGACTAGGTAGGAGTGTCTAATAGAGTGGACAGTGAGTGGACATGGTATTTAAAAACTCCAGCAGCACTGCTGTGTCTGATCCACTCATACCAGCATAACACACACTAACACACCACCACCTAAATAATACCTGCTCTGTGGTGGTCCTGTGGGGGTCCTGACCATTGAAGAACAGCATGAAAGGGCGCTAACAAAGAATGTAGAGAAACAGATGGACTCCAGTCAGTAATTGTAGAACTACAAAGTGCTTCTATATGTATTTATATATACATATAAATCATAAAACTATCAAAAATCAGAAAAAGTGTGAGCCGCTCTATTACACCTGGTGTCGTATCCAGCGCCTCATTATTCTCTATGCAAATATTTAATAACAGTAAAGTCTCGTCTGACAACTTCAGCCACACACATCTCACAAACCCACGAACCATTAGCACAACTTTGTAGATCCAAACCATTAAAACTTCCCTGAGCTGTTCTAATTAGGATGAAAAAGCACCAGGAGCTAATAAAGAGAGTCCGTTCTGCTAGGATGAAAGCTCAGTAAATGAGCTTTTATAAAGATGCGGCGTCTGAATGGCAGAGGTCACCCGGCATCGCCGCTGCTTCAATATGACACACTGTGTTTTTAAAGAATCGTACAAGATAACAGCAAGGGAGAAAAGAGAGAAAATGATGAAAGAAACTGACCACCAGATGAAACGTCTCTCGTGATAATAGGTCTGAGTAGACCATCATACACGGATAATAAAATCAAACCCTGAAGGACATCTTTACCATGTACAACCTGCACAACATTTTTGTCATTTGTACTGCTTATTATTTACCAGTATTTCAATTAATGCTGTCGGATTAGATGCCAGACGGGGTTCCTCATAACCGATGCCATTACGACCTCTGCTGGCTGATCGATGTGCTGCACAGAGACGGGGGATAATGGAGATCAGTGCGTGAAAAGAAGCGGTCGGTACTGCACACGTGTCAGAGGAGGAAGCGAAATGCAATCGGGGAATTGGATATGACTAGATTGGGGGGAAAGAATGATAACGAGCCAAGGAGAGGAGCTAAGAGATTTGTGCATATACATACAGTATGTAGATAAAAATATTTATAACTATGGATATGTGAATAAAAATATAGTATAAAACTTTTATCTACTGAACATTTAGCAGACGCTTTCATTCAAAGTGACTTACAGTACTATGACCAGTGATGGCATAGTTACCTTGAAAAAGTAATCTGATTACTGATTACTCCTTTAAAAAGTAACTTAGTTACTTTATGGATTACTTGATTTTAAAAGTAACTAAGTTAGATGACAAGTTACTTTATTAGTTATATAATGCGGAATATTTCAAAGATATTCCTTTGCAATAATTTATCATTTGGCTGCCAACTTGTGTGTACTGATGAGACTCAACTGAACCCCAGAACATGCCAGTGTGAATGCATGGAAAACACATTTTAATTTTCTTTCAAGAATATGATACAGACTGACCAACACTATTACGCTAAATCAGCATTGAAAATTGACTTTACTTTTAACAGCCTTCTACAATGCTGGAGCTTCTTAAAACGGAAGATTTTCTTTTAAATAGAAGTGTTATTTACCTGCTATTAAATTGTTTTCCAACAAAATCCGCCCAATTTGGCGGATAATCAGAATCAGAATCAGAATCAGAATCAGAATCAGATTTATTGGCCAGGTATGTGGATACACACAAGGAATTTGTTTCCGGCTGATGGTATCTCTCTAGTAATGGTACGATACAGTGTACAAGCAACGTATACATTAAACATTAAACACAATCACAAAATTATCCAAACTATAAGATTATATACACACAATATACAGATATGTAATTTAGCAGCATCTGAAATATTTACAAAACAGTAAAGTGCACAACATGTAGGATGAGTACTACAGTGTAGTCAATTTGGCAGCAGATTAATATTGTTACGCTTACGTGTTATGTATTATCAGTCATTTATTTATTTAGTAGGGAGATGGCCTGTGGGAAGAAACTGCTTTTAAATCTGGTGGTTTTAATGTGGATGGATCTATAGCGCCTGCCGGAGGGGAGGGGTTGGATAAAGTAATGTCCAGGGTGTGAGGAGTCAGTGATAATTTTCTCTGCCCGTTTCTTGGTTCTTGAAGTATACAAGTCCTGGAGAGAGGGGAGAGGAGCACCAATGATTTTTTCAGCTGACTTCACCTGTCGCTGCAGTCTGTTCCTTTGTTGTGTTGTGGCTGCACCAAACCAGACTGTGATGGAAGTGCACAGAACTGATTCGATGGCCGCAGTGTAGAATTGTCTTAGCAGCTCCTGTGGCAGTCCCAGCTTTCGCATTTTCCGCAGAAAGAACATTCTCTGTTGGGTTTTCTTGATGGTGGAGTTGATGTTATACTCCCACTTCAGGTCCTGGGAAATGATAGTGCCCAAAAACTTGAAGGACTCCACAGTTGAAACAGGACTGCCTAAAATTGTGAGTGGGAGCCGTGCTGGTGAGTGTTTTCTGAAGTCCACTGTCATCTCTACAGTCTTGTAGAGATGACAATCTGATAATCGCCCAATCTGGCAACACTGGAATGCGCAGAGAAGCTGGCGCTTTTACTCATAGCGCGCCACGAATACTACTAAATAGTACTACTGTACATCTGTAATTGTGTTGGTGGTTGACATTTATGTTGAGTGTATTACTGCACTGTTTTGGTGAAGAACTACTCATCTGAGGTGCGCTGCTCCTGCGTGCAGAAATGCTTCCGCAAAAAAATTGCCGGCAAAGCGGTGGCGGGGGGGCCAGAGGGGTGGCCGAAGATTACTTTATGGTGGTCATGGCAACCACTGGCCACCCCCTGGCTCCGCCCCTGCCAAGAAGAAAGCAAAAATATCTTTTCACTAAGGAAAATGACAAAAATAGTAACGCACAGTAACTTGGATAAGTAACTTTAATCTGATTACTGGATTGGAAATAGTAACGCGTTAGATTACTCGTTACTGAAAAATGTGGTCAGATTAGAGTAACGCGTTACTAAGTAACGCGTTACAGACCATCAGTGACTATGACAGTATATTGTCTAAGCAATTGAGGGTTAAAGTTTGGTTAGAGTCTGGGTTTGGCGGTTGCCAGGAGAACGGTACCTGTCTGACAACTTTGTGGGAACAGTTTGGGGATGTTTGTTTCAACACGACTGCGCACCAGTGCACAAAGCACAAGGTCCATAAAGACGTGGATGAGCCAGTTTGGTGTGGAAGAACTTGACTGACCTCAACCCGATAGATAGAACACCTTTTGGATGAATTAGAGCGGAAACTGTGAGCCAGGCCTTCTCGTCCAACATCAGTGTCTGACCTCACAAATGCTCTTCTGGAAGAATGGTCAAAAATTCCCATAAACACACTCCTAACCCTTGTGGAAAGCCTTCCCAGAAGAGTTGAAGCTGTTATAGCTGCAAAGGGTGGCCGACATCATATTAAACCCTGTGGATTAAGAATGGGAGTCACTCAAGTTCATGTGTGTGTGAAGGCAGACGAGCGAATACTTTTGGCAATATAGTGTATCTAGTCCAGTACCTTAACCGCTAGGCTACCACTGCCACTTCAATTAACATATGTACACTTGTGCAAATAAGCATTACAGAAGACGTATTGTATTATAGTGAGGTATAGTAAGATTTGAAGTGCGAAGTGACCACTGTAGTTAAGAAGAGCTACAGTTCTGGGAAAAAAGCTGTTATCATGTCTGGTTGTGCTGGTTTTGATGGCCCTGAATCTTCTTACAGAGGGAAGTGTCTGAAAGAGGAGACGTCCAGGATGAGAGGGGTCGGCTGTAATTTTGCCGGCACGCCTCGTCACCTTGATGTTGTAGATGTCCTCAAGCATTGGCAAACTACATCCAATGATCTCCTTCTCTGTCCTATTCAATGTCATTGCTAATGCCTGTATCTGTCCCTGTATTTACTTATCCGCTTATCCAATTAGGGTCGCGGAGGGGTGCTGGAGGCTATCCCAGCTTTTCAATGGGCACAAGGCACAGAGTAACACCCTGCACGGGGCGCCAGTCCATTGCAGGGCAGACACACACACATACAGGGGTTGGACAAAATAACTGAAACACCTGGTTTTAGACCACAATAATTTATTAGTATGGTGTAGGGCCTCCTTTTGCAGCCAATACAGCGTCAATTCGTCTTGGAAATGACATATACAAGTCCTGGTCAGAGGGATTTTAAGCCATTCTTCTTGCAGGATAGTGGCCAGGTCACTACGTGATGCTGGTGGAGGAAAACGTTTCCTGACTCGCTTCTCCAAAACACCCCAAAGTGGCTCAATAATATTTAGATCTGGTGACTGTGCAGGCCATGGGAGATGTTCAACTTCACTTTCATGTTCATCAAACCAATCTTTCACCAGTCTTGCTGTGTGTATTGGTGCATTGTCATCCTGATACACGGCACCGCCATTGGATGCACATGGTCCTCCAGAATGGTTCGGTAGTCCTTGGCAGTGACGCGCCCATCTAGCACAAGTATTGGGCCGAGGGAATGCCATGATACGGCAGCCCAAACCATCACTGATCCACCCCCATGCTTCACTCTGGGCATGCAACAGTCTGGGTGGTACGCTTCTTTGGGGCTTCTCCACACCGTAACTCTCCCGGATGTGGGGAAAACAGTAAAGGTGGACTCATCAGAGAACAATACATGTTTCACATTGTCCACAGCCCAAGATTTGCGCTCCTTGCACCATTGAAACCGACGTTTGGCATTGGCACGAGTGACCAAAGGTTTGGCTATAGCAGCCCGGCCGTGTATATTGACCCTGTGGAGCTCCCGACGGACAGTTCTGGTGGAAACAGGAGAGTTGAGGTGCACATTTAATTCTGCCGTGATTTGGGCAGCCGTGGTTTTATGTTTTTTGGATACAATCCGGGTTAGCACCCGAACATCCCTTTCAGACAGCTTCCTCTTGCGTCCACAGTTAATCCTGTCGGATGTGGTTTGTCCTTCTTGGTGGTATGCTGACATTACCCTGGATACCGTGGCTCTTGATACATCACAAAGACTTGCTGTCTTGGTCACAGATGCGCCAGCAAGACGTGCACCAACAATTTGTCCTCTTTTGAACTCTGGTATGTCCCCCATAATGTTGTGTGCATTGCAATATTTTGAGCAAAACTGTGCTCTTACCCTGCTAATTGAACCTTCACACTCTGCTCTTACTGGTGCAATGTGCAATTAATGAAGATTGGCCACCAGACTGGTCCAATTTAGCCATGAAACCTCCCACACTAAAATGACAGGTGTTTCAGTTATTTTGTCCAACCCCTGTACATGCACACACACATTCAATTATAGGGCAATTCAGTGTCTCCAATTAACCTGACTGCATGTTTTTGGACTGTGGGGGGAAACCAGAGCTCCCGCAGGAAACCCACACAGAAGGGACCTGGACCGCCCCACCTGGAGATTAAACCCAGGACCTTCTTGCTGTGAGGCGACAGTGCTAGCCACCGAGCCACCGTGCCACCCTGAAATTCTGAATCTGCCTGATGTTGTAGAGCACGTGTCAAGACGAGCGAGTTACAGCCTAGTGGTTAAGGTACTGGTAATCAGAAGGTCGCTGGTTCAAGTCAAATCACTGCCAGGTTGCTGTTGTTAACATGCTAAACGTAGCCACCTGAGGTTCCTGCCACTGGTAAGTTACCTCGCTTATCTCTCTCGCTTATCTTACCTCTATTGTGCACTTGTTGGCACCATTCTCTGTTTTGAAGCTAAAGTAAGAATCGAATCAGTGATCTGATTCACTTTTTGATTCATAAAACTTAGAATTTGATTCCTTTTCTCTCTTCTCTTTATTTAGGGCTGAAAGAAAAGCACTGGACTGTGATCGAGAGTTGGTACATTGGTGGATTGAGTAGCTGGCATGCTGACTACAGTCACAGATCCACCTAGCGCTCTCTTTTCTATATAGTCTCAGTCAGGTCCTTTTTATTCCAAACAGCTCTGGTCTTGAGTTCAGTTCTACCTCACCATGTGAAGTATTTCAGCTTATTAAACAGCAATTCTCCATAGTAAACGTGCTCATTTGTTTACATCCGAGGCTGGTTTGATTACCGTAATGATTAAACATCTGAAAAGCTGGAACCTCAGACCACTAGCGTCCACCGACACTTCTGTAACAAGCTGTGAAACAAATGCCTCAGAGGCAGAGCAGCTCATTCAGTGTTTGTCCAGAAAATAAAGATCGATGCTGGGTTTAAATCGGACACTTCATCACGCCGGAGTGACTCATGAGCTCTCAGCAGGACCCGAGAGCTCCTCATCACTGTTTCACCTCCATCCACTGATACAGAGACCTCATCTTCACTGGAGCAAGGTGATATGCAATGTATGGCCATAAATATGTGGACAATGCCTTTAAATGATCAAGTTCAGGTGTTTCACACTCATTGCTAGCAAAGGCATAAAAGCGAGGATATAAAACAAACTTAACTTGGTGGCAACAGTTTGGGGAAGGTCCTTTTCTGTTCCAGAATCAGAAGGTTGCTAATTCAAACCCCACCCCATTTGTATCAAAGCTCAGTTCACAAGCAGTCAGAGTTGCCCAGTGGGTAGAGCATTGGACTATCATCTAAAAGGTTGAGCGTTCAAATCCCAGCTCTGCCAAGAAGCCACTGTTGGTCCCTTGAGCAAGGCCCTTAACCCTCTCAGCTACAAGGGTGCAGTACAATCTTTGGCCTCAGCTTCCAAACATGCTGTGATATTTATTTATATGACAAATTAAGATGTTCTGTTTTATTCTATAAATCTCAGGCAGGCGCAGGACAACAGTATCACAGGAACTGAACACAGAAAGAATCTGCTCGGTAATACAAGAGCCGGTGCTGCAACACTCGGGACAGGACAACAGGAAACAAAGGGTAACAAATACACAAATGAATCATGGGAACAATCGAGAACCAGTGGGTATGAGAAACAGGAACCAATCACAAACTGGGCATGAAAGACAGACGTGAAAACAAAGCACACATGTAGTGATGTGATAAGAATGCCAAGGCTAGAGGAGAGACCGGGGAGGAGGTTACAGACCAGAGAGGAGTTTACAGACTGTGGAGGAGTTACAGACCGAGGAGGATTTACAGACCGAAAAGGAGTTACAAACTGGTAAGAGTTATAGACTGGGAGGGGAGAGTTACAGACCTGGGAGGAGTAACAGGCCAAAGAAAAGTTACAGACAAAGAAGTTACAGACTGGGGAGGAGTTACAGACCAGGGAGAAGTTACAGACTGATAGAGAGTTACAAACAAGGGAGGAGTTACAGACCAAGGAGGAGTTAGAGACTAAGAATGAGTTACAAAACAAGGAAGAGTTACAGACCAGAAAAGAGTTACAGATTGGGGATGAGTTACAGACCAAGGAGGAGTTACAAACTGCTAGGAGTGATAGTCCAGGGGGAAGTTGCAGACCGGGAAGAAGTTAAAGACTGGGGGGAGTTACAGACCAGGGAGGAGTTACAGAACAAGAAAGAGTTACAGACCAGAAAAGAGTTACAGACTGGGAAGGAGTTACAGATCAGGGAGGAGTTACAGACTGGGGAGAAGTTACAGACCAAGGAGAAGTTACAAACTGGTAAGAGTTACAGACTGGGAAGGAGTTACAGACCAGGGAGGAGTAACAAACTGGTAGGAGTTACAGACCAGGGAGAAGTTACAGACTGATAGAGAGTTACAGACAAGGGAGGAGTTACAGACCAAGGAGGAGTTAGAGACTAAGAATGAGTTACAAAACAAAGAAGAGTTACAGACCAGAAAAGAGTTACAGATTGGGGATTAGTTACAGACCAAGGAGGAGTTACAAACTGCTAGGAGTGATAGTCCAGGGGGAAGTTACAGACCGGGGAGAAGTTAAAGACTGGGGGGAGTTAAAGACCAGGGAGGAGTAACAGACCAAGGAGGAGTTACAAACTGCTAGGAGTGATAGTCCAGGGGGAAGTTACAGACCGGGGAGAAGTTAAAGACTGGGGGGAGTTAAAGACCAGGGAGGAGTAACAGACCAAGGAGGAGTTACAAACTGGTAAAAGTTATAGACCGGGGGGAGTTACAGACCAGGGAGGAGTTACAGAACAAGAAAGAGTTACAGACCAGAAAAGAGTTACAGACTGGGAAGAGGTTACAGATCAGGGATGAGTTACAGACTGGGGAGAGGTTACAGACCAAGGAGAAGTTACAAACTGGTAAGAGTTACAGACTGGGAAGGAGTTACAGACCGGGGAGGAGTAACAAACTGGGGAGGAGATTACAGACCAAGAAGGAGTAACAAACCAAGGAGGAGTTACAGACCAGGGAGAAGTTACAGACCGTGATGGGGGGTTACAGACCAAGGAGGAGTTACAGACCAAGGAGAAGTTACAAACTGGTAAGAGTTATAGACCGGTGGAGGAGTTACAGACCTGGGAGGAGTAACAAACTGGGGAGGAAGTTACTGACTGGGGAGGAGTTACAAACTGGTAGGAGTTATAGACCAGGGGGAGTTACAGACCAGGAAGAAGAAACAGACCTGGGAGAAGTTTTAGACAGGTAAAGAGTTACAAACCAACTCCTTAATAAATACTCCAGAATAAATGGGACGTTTAATAAACAGCATTTTCATTGTAGTTTAGTATAGTAAGTATAAACACAAGCAACAATTTCCAAAAAAGTTGGGACGGGGGGTGTAACCCCCCCGTGTTTAATCAGTGTTCCTTAAATGAGACTTCTTAATGCTGTTGCAGTTTTGCGAGTGGAATTACGAGACTTCAGCTGCTCGATAGTCCGTACGTTTTCAATACAAGACAGATCGACAGATCTGGACTGCAGGCAGGCCAGACAAGCACACACACCCTGTAGAACGGACAGAATGAGGCCTGGCGTCGTCTTATTGGCAGTATGGGTCACTCCCACAGTCTGAGCTGATCTCGGCTGATCAAAGAGACCGGCGTACCCTTGAGTCCCGGTCCGAGACGCCTTCTTCCAAACGCCGAGGTGAAACAAAGTGGTTCGTGTAATGAGAGGCGGATATAATGAAGCCGCCCCGGCAATAACCTCGTCTTATTTTCTACCCGCCTTCATTACGTGCTAAATAAATAAATAAATAAATAAATGTCACTTTAAACGATGGATGCGCCTCACAATTATTATCTAATCTCGCGCCTCCCCTTCAGAGCTGCTCCTTCATTTGATTATCTATCACACGGAGCACGACGAACACCTCAGAGAAACACTGATGCCGTTCCTCTTCTCTCTCGGAACACCCGATGAGGGGACGGGCGCAGCTACGGGATTGTCGCTCTCCCTGATCGTGCTTCTGCATATCATTCTGCAGTGAAGAGACTCCCGCGGCGTTCGGGCCTCCGCTGCTTCAATTAAGCCGGATAATTTGCAGCGGCGCTCATCGCTTCTTTTGCCCCACCTCGGTGCTGACCCGAGGGGCCGGGGGAATCGCCGAGCGTCGAGAAATGACTCACGACTTCATACAGGAGCAATCGTTTACTCTCTGGAACAAGAGTGCGGAGATGTGGATTCGAACCCAGATTTCTGTACGTACGTCAACGTTCCTCAGTTCCTGGATAGACAAACCAGATTCAGATGGGATTTGCTTCTCCAGACTCTTCTTATTCCTCTTCTACACTGTCGAGTCACAATATTATGACCACTCCCTACGTTTGGTGAGCTGGCTGGGTGGGTATATAAGGTGTGGACGGCGCTCTCAACCCATACCTGCTGATTATCTTCCCTGGGTCGGTTGGGATCCTCCAGCAAGACGATGCGACTTGTCACACAACCGAGAGCACAACCGAGACTTCCAAGTATTACCCTGACCCCCTAATTCCCCAGACTTGAACCCAAGTGAGCATCTGTGGGAGCACCTTGATGGTCAGGTTGGCTCTGTGGATCCTCCCTCACGCTCCCTCCAGCAGCTGTGGGACCCACTGCAGTCAGGATACCTGTGACCACCTACCAGGACCTTATTGAGTCTCTCTCAGCCCGTCTACTCTAGATATTAGCAACAGAGCAGTCTACACCCAAACCTAAATCAAACCCCAGACCCTCCTGGACCAGTCTGATGGACTCCAGTGATTGGTACCCAGTAGCGCACCCAGGCCCGAGCACTCCCATACAACTGAACAAACCCAACAGACCCGAGTCTGGAACACCAGTACAAGTGTGAAAACAACCCAGAACTGGGATGGACAGGTCAGTGTGGAGGGCATTTCTTATATGTTGTGGTTATAAAATATAAAACTTACCGTTGGCACAGACTTCACTCTGCTCACATAGCTCACCGTCAAACAGGCAACCTGAAATCAGAGACGCATCACATTAAAAAAGGGGTCAAATTACAATAAAACCAATAAACAACAACGATGTTTGCCATGAGGAGCCCATGGTGAACCCACAGGAAGGGACCACATCGACACTTTTGGCTGAGTCTGACTCGGGTACGTGGGTAACAGTCCCAGTCGTCCCCGTGATTTACAGCTGCCCACCCAAATGCCCATTGCACCTTCTAACTAAAAAGTATATGTGCAGGTTTGCATTTAAAAGAATGAAATGCAGAATTTGAATTTTACTCTCCCCCAAGTTCCAGGTATCAACCAGGAACGTGTGAGGTACAATTTGGGTAGAATGATGGTAAGTACCAATAAATAATTAGCTGATACTTTGGGGACTGTAAAAGAAAGCGTTACCTCCTGAATTTAGGGCATGGCTGAGAAACCACGCAGGACTCGTCGCTCGTAGCTGAAACGTTACATAAATTCTAACGTTTCAGTTTGAAATCTGATGATGGCTGTAAGATTCATTCAGTCATTGTCTGTTTCACCACTTTATCCTATTCAGGGTCACGGTGGGTACGACTCGGTGGGCAAAAAGCAGGAAACAGGGAACCCCCAGGGCAGGGTGCTAGTCCATCTCAATTAACCTGAATGCACGTCTTTGGACTGTGGGAGGACTCAAAGCGCCTGGAGGAAACCAACACAAACTCCATACAAAAATGGGAATCAAACCCTAGACCTTCTTGCTGTGAGGTGACGGTGCTACCCACCATGCCGCCTGTACGGGTCTATACGTCTCTCCTTAACCAACAGTTTCTGGACAAGAGGCTTTTAACACAATCATCCATTGTGTTCCTCAGAGCAGTGGTAGCTCAGATTAGCGATCAGAAGGTCCCTGGTTCAAGCCCCACCACCACCAAGTCACCTTAATTGCCTTAAGTGGCACCTGACCTTGATATTAGGATGTTAGACCTTCCACCTTTTCCTCAGTGGACAAGTTAGCCACCACGTTTCAGAGAAGGTAGGGTTCCACACGCCACAACTCTGAGGCATCTCAATCATCCAGGGTGGGCTCCAAACGTGACCAAAAACCCCGGCATCACAGTTTCATAGAGAAGAGCAACAGAGGAGCTGGTAAGTCTGACCGAGAGGAACCGTGTTGTATAGACATACACCTGGAGCGCATTAACACCACATCAGGTCATCAATCATCTGCACCTCCATGCCCAATTTGCCGGCCAGAAATGGATTGAGACGAAATGGCAGCATAGAAGGACAAGGTGGCTCACTGCTCAACTCTTTCAGCCGTGTTACGGGCATCAGCTTGGAAAAAGATTCAGCACAAAGCGAACGTGAAAGATCTTCATTGTCCAGCAACGTCCAGACATCAACTTCAGTGAACGTATTTGAGATGCATTGGAATACCAACTGTAAGCCAGGCATTTGCAGCAAACATAACCACGCCCAGATAACTCTGTCATTAAAGATCTGGCCAGCAGAATGAAGCCAGTCATGGATGCAGAGGAGAAACGACTCCATGATGGTGCTCCTGGTTCTGGACATGATGTTTATGAGGCTCCTCCACCAGTTATAAAGAAGGAATGAAAAGGAGGATAAAAATAAAAGCATTTCTTGATATTTTTATACTTTCTCTAACACACACATGAACCCACAGGGACGTGACGAGGACAGATACGTTCTCAGGATGTAATCTGGCCGTCTCGGTGAGGAGAACGTCTCCTGAGTGATGGAACACGAGAGAAAACAGGATGTTCCTCAGAGAACAGGAACAACCCGAAACTCGTCTGGATCTCAGCCTTCGTGTCCTGGACTTCACCTCCTTCATCCATCATTAAATCATTTTCTCTTCTGTGTCGTGTTTGGACTATTCGCTAACACAGTTTTAGCAAATCAAGGCTCACAATCAGCCAAATCTTTGTTAACGTTCCAAATCAGATGTTCCGGTATACTGCCTCGTCCCAAACCTCGTATCAATAATAAAACATGAAGTATTTATGATCGTTTTATCCCAATTAAAGACAGCAGACAATAGAATGTGTGTCTGTGTGTCTGTGTGTGTGTGTGTGTGTGTATTAGCGGTATGAATAAATCTAGCGTCGCTGCCTAACAAGGACGATCTCTTATTTTCTAACAGCCTTTCAGCTCCACCTGCCAAAAGCCCATTTAGCCGAGAACCAGACGAGACACGAGAACAGCGAGTACCATCACGAGAGAGAGGGAGAGTGTGAGAGAGATTTTATCTCTCTATATACAGTGTATCACAAAAGTGAGTACACCCCTCACATTTCTGCAAATATTTTATTATATCTTTTCATGGGACAACACTATAGAAATAAAACTTGGATATAACTTAGAGTAGTCAGTGTACAGCTTGTATAGCAGTGTAGATTTACTGTCTTCTGAAAATAACTCAACACACAGCCATTAATGTCTAAATAGCTGCAACATAAGTGAGTACACCCCACAGTGAACATGTCCAAATTGTGCCCAAAGTGTCAATATTTTGTGTGACCACCATTATTATCCAGCACTGCCTTAACCCTCCTGGGCATGGAATTCACCAGAGCTGCACAGGTTACTACTGGAATCCTCTTCCACTCCTCCATGATGACATCACGGAGCTGGTGGATGTTAGACACCTTGAACTCCTCCACCTTCCACTTGAGGATGTGCCACAGGTGCTCAATTGGGTTTAGTCCATCACCTTTACCTTCAGCTTCCTCAGCAAGGCAGTTGTCATCTTGGAGGTTGTGTTTGGGGTCGTTATCCTGTTGGAAAACTGCCATGAGTCCCAGTTTTCGAAGGGAGGGGATCATGCTCTGTTTCAGAATGTCACAGTACATGTTGGAATTCATGTTTCCCTCAATGAACTGCAGCTCCCCAGTGCCGGCAACACTCATGCAGCCCCAGACCATGATGCTACCACCACCATGCTTGACTGTAGGCAAGATACAGTTGTCTTGGTACTTCTCACCAGGGCGCCGCCACACATGCTGGACACCATCTGAGCCAAACAAGTTTATCTTGGTCTCGTCAGACCACAGGGCATTCCAGTAATCCATGTTCTTGGACTGCTTGTTTTCAGCAAACTGTTTGCTGGCTTTCTTGTGCGTCAGCTTCCTTCTGGGATGACGACCATGCAGACCGAGTTGATGCAGTGTGCGGCGTATGGTCTGAGCACTGACAGGCTGACCTCCCACGTCTTCAACCTCTGCAGCAATGCTGGCAGCACTCATGTGTCTATTTTTTAAAGCCAACCTCTGAATATGATGCCGAACACGTGGACTCAACTTCTTTGGTCGACCCTGGCGAAGCCTGTTCCGAGTGGAACCTGTCCTGGAAAACCGCTGTATGACCTTGGCCACCATGCTGTAGCTCAGTTTCAGGGTGTTAGTTATCTTCTTATAGCCCAGGCCATCTTTGTGGAGAGCAACAATTCTATTTCTCACATCCTCAGAGAGTTCTTTGCCATGAGGTGCCATGTTGAATATCCAGTGGCCAGTATGAGAGAATTGTACCCAAAACACCAAATTTAACAGCCCTGCTCCCCATTTACACCTGGGACCTTGACACATGACACCAGGGAGGGACAACGACACATTTGGGCACAATTTGGACATGTTCACTGTGGGGTGTACTCACTTATGTTGCCAGCTATTTAGACATTAATGGCTGTGTGTTGAGTTATTTTCAGAAGACAGTAAATCTACACTGCTATACAAGCTGTACACTGACTACTCTAAGTTATATCCAAGTTTCATGTCTATAGTGTTGTCCCATGAAAAGATATAATGAAATATTTGCAGAAATGTGAGGGGTGTACTCACTTTTGTGATACA